>NC_068306.1:4665363-4752863 GCF_025860055.1 Xyrauchen texanus | reverse complement strand
TATTTAACTATTTCCAGTTACACATTACAGTAATGTTCTATGTTTACATTAGTGAACATTAACAGTCAAATATTTATTAGATATTTACATTATTAAATTGTAAGAGTGACAGACTCTGAGAAAGAGGGCGGGACCCACCTTAACAGTGTGGAAGCGACGTTTGCACTGATTGGCTGGGCTGGAATGATTGGCAGGCCTGATGACTGTGTGGATGGGAACTGGGTGTGGTTAAAGGAGGGGAATCCAGGTGTGAATGGGTCACCTGAGCCCAGGTGAACCTGAGGAGACATCAGTGACTTCTGTCAAACACCCACAACACTGATGCAAAATCTCTGTATGTGTGATCGTAGCGTTACGCACGTGATCCGAGATGACGGCGTTGCTATGGAGACCCAGTCGTCGTGGATCCTGGGGTACGTCGGCAGGGTCGGGATAGATGAGAACGCCCACATGCCCCGCCTCCTGTGCATGCCACACCTTCTCTGCAAAGCTCACGCCCCCTCCCACTCTCGCTATGGCGATGGAACCGTTGAGGGCCACGCCCATCGCGCGCAGCTGCTTAAAGTCTTCATGCCGAGCGTAGTTCACGTACACAACGCCACCCTGAATGAACACAAAAACACACAATGTTACACTGGTGGATGAATGTGTTACTAAACCACAACAGGTTAATTAAGTCTTTCGCTGTCATGTTTACAGTTGTCAGGGTTACCGTGACGTTTCCTGTAGCGCTGTAGGCGCAGTATCCCTCGCCATCTAGTCGAATCTCCTCTAGCTCCGCCCCCTCTGAATCGACCAACCAGAGAGTGTTTCGCTGCGTCCTAAAAAAGCACACACACAAAGACAGTTAAGTTCAGCTTTATAAAAATGAGCAGTGACGCAATGAAAAACTAATTATCTTTATAATAAAGAATCGTCGAGAATTTAAGGGAAAATAAATGCGTTCTATATTAAATCAATAAGGAACGTATAATAAAGGAAATTGGAGAATCGGTCCAATTTAGGGCTCGGCAATATGACGATATCATGGCGATGATATAAAGTGTCAATCGACAGAGATTGTGCTATATTGTGCACACACACACACACACACACACATATACACACACTCACATATATACACACACACACACATATACACACTCACATATATATACACACACACACACTAAGGAAAATTAGCAGCATTTGATGAAGAAATAGCAGAGCTAGAGTGGAATGATATTCTATCCTCCAAGGATATAGATTACGGTTGTAATACATTTTATAATAGAATTAATTCTGTAAGAGAGAAATTTACTGTTGGTGTTCAGAAGAAATTCAAGCATAAGAATGTTTTACCGTGGTTCAATGAGAATTTATGGACGCTAATGAAGAGTAGGGATTCAGCATTGAAGAAAGCTATTAGGACTGGAAGAGATATTGATAGGCTTTGTTACAAGGGTCTGCGTAACAAAGTTATTCGAGAGCTGAGAGTAGCCAAATCTAATTATTATCTTCATCAAATGAGTGAGGCTAAAGGGAATAGTAAGCTAATTTGGAAAAACATAAATACTCTTTACTGAAAGGAACCAAATTTTATAGGAGATATCAATCTTAAAGTTGAGGGAAAGTTAATTGAAGATGATTCTGCCATTGCTACTATTTTTAATAATTATTTTATTGACTCCGTTAAAGAATTAGGGGATACATTTTCAAAAAGGGAAATAAATATCAGTCCAGTTGATGATGTATGTAAAAGTTTTAATCTAATCAAGGTAAATGAAACGCAAGTTAATAAAGTTATTAGCTCATTGAAAAATTCAAAATGTAAAGATGCTCATTATTTGGATACTGTGTTTGTTAAAACTCACAAAGATAGTTTAACCCCGGTCGTTACTCATTTAATTAATCTGTCATTTGAAAGTAGTGTTTTTCCCACTGCGTGGAAAAAAGCTATTGTTACTCCTATTTTTAAATCTGGGGACCATTATAAAGTTAGTAACTACAGACCCATAAGCATACTGCCAGTACTCTCTAAGATTGCAGAGAAGATTGTTTTTGAACAGCTGACATCCCATCTTAACACCATTGAGGTTGGCCTACATTGTATGCAGTTTGGTTTCAGAATAAATCATTCAACCGAAACAGCTACTTTACATTTAATAGAGCAAATAAAATCTAAAGTTGACAAAGGAGGATTTGTTGGGGCTATATTTTTAGATCTACGTAAGGCCTTTGATACTGTTAATCATACAGTTCTCCTTTCTAAATTGTCTACTTTCCACTTTTCACCTGAATCTTTGGCATGGGTATCCTCATACTTATTTAACAGAGAACAATGTGTAAAAATTAAAGGGGTCAAGTCCTGTGATCTGCATTGTGCAATGGGTGTACCCCAAGGATCAGTACTAGGTCCTTTACTATTTAGTTTGTATATTAATGATCTTCCGCAACAGTGTGATGGGATACAAGTACAAATGTATGCTGATGATACTGTTATTTTTACACATGCGAAAACAGCAGAATTAGCGGCTGAGAAGTTAAAAGCTGCTACAGAAAGGATCACACAGTGGCTGGAACAGTCATGTCTTAGCTTAAACATCAGTAAAACAAAGGGAATTTTTTCTCTAAAACAAATGTTAAATCTCCTGATGTTGATATTTTTATTAACGGTGAAAAGTTAGAAATAGTAAATGAGCTCAATTACCTTGGTATAATATTGGACTCAAATCTCAGTTTTAAAAAACATGTAAAGAAGATGGTGAGGAATATTAAATATAATATGGCAAATTTTAGACAAATTAGACAGTGTCTTTTTTTGATGTAGCTAAGGCTTTTATGCATGCTACAATCTTTTCTCACATGTCTTACTGTTTGACATGTTGGGGTCAAGCGGGTGAAACTGTTATTAAACCCTTAAAATCTCTATATAAACAGACATTAAAAATTTTAGATAAAAAACCTAACCATTTTCATTTTTGTAGGATCATAGAGAAACATAATTTTCTAACCTTTGACAACTTTAGACTTTATTCAAATTTGTGTATGGTTCATAAAATCCTTACTGGTCTGGCTCCTTCTGTATTATGTGACTTTATTAATCTTCGCTGTGAAACCTCTGTGAGATCTACCAGACTATCACTTATGAGCAATTGTCTGGTTCCCTTTCGTCGTTCAAGCATTTGGACTATCATCTTTCGCAGTGAAAGCCACTAATCAATGGAATGCCCTACCAGAGGACATAAAAGGGTGTAAAGCTCACGGTTTTTTAAATTGAAGTTAAAATCCTTTTAATACGGAACCAATTATGTAACCATTGAGATTGTTGTAGTTAAATTGTTTGATTTATTAATGTTTTTCTATGGCCTTGACAGTATGTGTGTATGTATGTATTGTATGTGAATATAGGTATTGTTTGTGTAATGTTTTGTTAGCTTTGTCTCGTTTGGGGGACTACGGATGAAAAATAGCCTCTGGCTAAATCCGGTACAATACATGAAATGGACATTTTATGTTAAAAATTGTGCATGGTCCCTACTTAAATAAATAAATGAAAAAAAAAAAAAAAAAAAAACACACATATACACACACTCATATATATATATACACACATACACTCTCACACACATACACACACTCACACACAAACAAACACATACACACTCACACACACTCACTCTAACACACACATACACACACACACACACACACACATACACACACAAACACATACACACACACACATACACACTCACACACACTCACTCTAACACACACACATGTACACACACTCACACACACACATATACACACACACACACTCTCTCCCACACACACACTAACTCTAACACACTTATACACACTCACACACACACATGTTGGTCTACCTATCATTATGAGGACTTTCCATAGACATAATTACTTTTATACCGTGCAAACTATAGATTCTATCCCCTAAACCTAACACAACCCCTAAACCTAACCCTCACAGAAAACCTTCTGCATTTTTACATTTTCAATAAAACATTGTTTAGTATGATTTATAAGCGATTTGAATTATGGGGACACTAGAAATGTCCTCATAAATCACATTTATAGCATAATACCCTTGTAATTACCAGTTTGTAACTTACAAAATTGTCCTCGTAAATCACAAAAACACGCACACACTCTACACACACACTCATACACACATTCTTCTTCTTCGGTTGTCCATCGTTATCCGATGATGACGTCCACTCGTTTAACGGTGAGATGTTTGATGGCTGAACAGTCCTATACTGGACCCAAAAGCTCTATCACAGGTGGGGCATATATATGTGGTATTGATGGCAGCCCTGGCAGTGTGTCTCCTGGCTCTCTCCTGTTGTCTTTTGGTTGTCCTCTCCATCTCCAGCATATGTGCCCCATCCCTACAAAGCCGTCGCCAGATGTTACGATCAACAGCAACATACTCCAGGTCCTCGGGTCTGATCTTACACTTTCTCAGAGCAATCTTCATTTGATCCTTATAGCGCTTCTTCGTCTCTCCAGCTGAGCGTTGACCATTATGTAGCTGGCCATATAGCACTCTGCGGGGTAGTTGGCATGGGGGCATCCTTATCACGTGGCCCAGCCACTGCAGCTGGCGCTGGGTGATCATGGCCTCAATACTTCTGCAGTTGATCTTTATAAGTATTTCAGTGTGAGGCATACGCTCACGCCATGTAATTCCTAGAATGCGCTGAAGGCATCTGATATGGAAACTCTCTAAGGACTTAATGTGATGGCTATAGAGTACCCAAGCTTCACATCTATAAAGGAGGGTGGTGACACAGACCGCTTGGTATACAATGACCTTTGTAGAGAGATGAAGGTTCTTGTTCTCAAAAACTCTGTGCCGAAGTCTACCAAAAGCAGACGAGGCCTGTTTAATCCGGCTCTGGATATCGCTGTAGATCCCACTATCCTCTGAGTGAATACTCCACAGATATTTGAATGATGACACTACTGACAGTTTTTCACCACCAACAGTGAAGGGGGGTAGAGTGGATGGGACACTGGTACTCCATTGGCAAACCACTTCTGTCTTGTTGGTGTTGACAGTCAGCTCCATCCTGCTGTACGCTCTCACCGCCACAGCAAGGACAGACTGGAGATCCTCTGGAATATGGGCCACAAAAGCACATTCGTCTGCATACTGCAGCTCCAGGACTCGCTCTCTACTGAGTTTAGTGGAGCGTGGAGCCTCCTGATGTTAAAGAGATTGCTATCTAGTCTAAATCCTCTGCCGCACCACTGCTGCTCTCAATCTCATTGTGGAGAGTCTTGGTAACACACCAAGAGGATAATTCTAAAGAGCATTGGTGCTAGCACACACCCCTGTGCGTACAAGGAAGGGCTCTGACTTTTGTCCACTGAAGGTCACCCAAGCATTCATCCCATTGTGGAACTGGCGGAGGATGTTTACAAATTTATTGGGACAGCCAAACCTGAGGAGGACATCCCATAAGAGCTCTCTTTGCACAGTGTCAAAAGCTTTGGAGAGGTCGGCAAAGGCCATAAACAGGTCCTGATGTTGCTCCCGGCACTTTTCCTGAAGCTGCCGGACTGTGAAGATCATGTCGACTATACTCCTGTTCCTCCGAAATCCACACTGCGATTTAGGCACCATTGACTCGGTGATGTTACTGATGAGTCTCTGATGCAACTAGCCAAGACCTTACCATCAACAGAAAGAAGTTATATGCCCCTACTATTGCCGCAAATGGCACGGTCACCCTTGTTCTTATAAATGATAACAATGTTTGCATCTCTCCATTGTTGTGGGATGATCTCATCAGTCCAGGCCTTCATAATATACTGGTAGAGGGTGTGCCTACACATGTACCCTCCTTCCATAGCTCAGCAGGGATATTATCTTCGCCAGGGGACTTGTTGTTCTTAAGGGACAGCTGATAGGACCTCCTGGAAGGTTGGTGTTAGACTGAGGTCATGAATGGGAGAATGTATA
Organism: Xyrauchen texanus; assembly: GCF_025860055.1. Taxonomy (NCBI): domain Eukaryota; kingdom Metazoa; phylum Chordata; class Actinopteri; order Cypriniformes; family Catostomidae; genus Xyrauchen; species Xyrauchen texanus. The sequence goes on along the minus strand of NC_068306.1, from coordinate 4,746,889 downwards.
GGCAATTTGTCAAGGATGGTGGAGTCTGCATCAGAGACCTGATTAAGCACACAAACACACATATATACAGACACACACACACCTGGAGGGGAACTGAAGTGTGGCGTAGTGCGAGTCGGTCCAGGTGTGGTCCATACGGAGGTTCTGCAGATTCTGCAGTATTTCTTGCGCTATGGCGTTCCCCTCTGAAGATCCTGATGGATGAGATGTCCTGCTCACTCGCCTGAACAAAACAGCACAACAAATAAAACAAGCCCTGGACACTAAAACATCACAAAGGTCACACCATGATCTCACCTAAGTGTGCTTTCGATCCTCTCCTCTTTCAGGTATTTTTTCAACATCTCTCTGAGCTCAGCCATGTACATCACCCCCTCCTTGGGCGAGGTGTCCGCTCCAGCCTCATCGCTCAGTGGAAGCAGATCCACCTCGTCCCTGCACAAACCACAGGTTCCACGGAACGCCACGTAACCCAACAGGAACGCTGCGGAGGGGAAACAGTAGAATGCTAGTATAGAAAATCATTTGTGGATCAGAACACAGAATGGAACAATCATCATGTCAAACGTGGTTGTCACATGACCTCACAATGCATGTTCAGCAAGTCGAAATCAAAATGTTTATTTTGCATTTGAAAATATCTGAATTTTTGTCAGTCTGATTAAATGAGTCAAGAAAGATGTTAATCGTGTGTATTATCACCTGTGGTGAAGATAAGCAGGCTGATCAGAATGAGGTAAACTGCTGCTTTCCTGCGGTCTATCTGTTGATGTAGCATCAGAGCGGTGATGTCATTGTTTAGCCCCACCTCTGACCCCTCCACTGATTCCATGAGTTTCATTTCAACATGGGGGACTCGACGTCTGGCCCCTCCCACTTCAACTGCACCTTCATTCGCTTGAGCTCCGCCCCCTGTTGACTGTTCACACAGATTACACAAGCATTAATACAAATACATAATGGAAACAGAACATGCACCCTTACATTCATCAACAATGTATTACTTTATGAGCTAATAAATACTGAGCAGTAATTCATCAATAGTAGATCATCATCTATTGCTTGTAAATTGCATATTTGCCTTTTTTATAACATTACATATTAATAATCATGAATAAGTCCATAAACAGTGATGGTGAGAGTCTGGGCTTTGTTACAATGCTCTCTATGCAAAACTCACCAGATTAAGATTTTTGGAGCCAATATATTCACCACATGAAGGGTTTTGGCCACAGTGGAATTTAAAAAGAAACAAAAATGTTGTTGATTTTTTACGATAACTGATAGTTCCAAAAAACACTATCGGCACCAATAATCGGTACACCCAATATATCGGTCGACCCCTGTTAAAAACACTGATCATAACTAATAAAGAGCCGAGCAATTATCAGCACGATTAATCAGTAAAACCGATATATCGGTCGACCCCTATTAAAAACACTGATCATAACTAATAAAGAGCCAAGCAATTATCAGCATGATTAATACGTAAAACCGATAGATCGGTCGACCCCTATTAAAAACACTGATCATAACTAATAAAGAGCCGAGCAATTATAAGCACGATTAATCGGTAAAACCGATATATTGGTTGACCCCTGTTAAAAACACTGATCATAATTAATAAAGAGCCGAGCAATTATCAGCACGATTAATCAGTAAAACCGATATATTGGTTGACCCCTGTTAAAAACACTGATCATAATTAATAAAGAGCCGAGCAATTATCAGCACGATTAATCAGTAAAACCGATATATCGGTTGACCCCTGTTAAAAACACCGATCATAATTAATAATGAGCCGAGCAATTATCAGCACGATTAATCAGTAAAACCGATATATTGGTTGACCCCTGTTAAAAACACTGATCATAATTAATAAAGAGCCGAGCAATTATCAGCACGATTAATCAGTAAAACCGATATATTGGTTGACCCCTGTTAAAAACACTGATCATAATTAATAAAGAGCCGAGCAATTATCAGCACGATTAATCAGTAAAACCGATATATTGGTTGACCCCTATTAAAAACACTGATCATAATTAATAAAGAGCCGAGCAATTATCAGCACGATTAATCAGTAAAATCGATATATTGGTTGACCCCTATTAAAAACACTGATCATAATTAATAAAGAGCCGAGCAATTATAAGCACGATTAATAGGTAAAACCGATATATCGGTCGACCCCTGTTAAAAACACCGATCATAATTAATAAAGAGCCGAGCAATTATCAGCACGATTAATCAGTAAAACCGATATATCGGTTGACCCCTGTTAAAAACACCGATCATAATTAATAAAGAGCCGAGCAATTATCAGCACGATTAATCAGTAAAACCGATATATTGGTTGACCCCTGTTAAAAACACCGATCATAATTAATAAAGAGCCGAGCAATTATCAGCACGATTAATCAGTAAAACCGATATATCGGTTGACCCCTGTTAAAAACACCGATCATAATTAATAAAGAGCCGAGCAATTATCAGCACGATTAATCAGTAAAACCGATATATCGGTCGACCCCTGTTAAAAACACTGATCATAACTAATAAAGAGCCGCGCAATTATCAGCACGATTAATCAGTAAAACCGATATATCGGTCGACCCCTATTAAAAACACTGATCATAACTAATAAAGAGCCAAGCAATTATCAGCATGATTAATACGTAAAACCGATAGATCGGTCGACCCCTATTAAAAACACTGATCATAATTAATAAAGAGCCGAGCAATTATCAGCATGATTAATACGTAAAACCGATAGATCGGTCGACCCCTATTAAAAACACTGATCATAACTAATAAAGAGCCGAGCAATTATCAGCACGATTAATCGGTAAAACCGATATATTGGTTGACCCCTGTTAAAAACACTGATCATAACTAATAAAGAGCCGAGCAATTATCAGCACGATTAATCGGTAAAACCGATATATTGGTTGACCCCTGTTAAAAACACTGATCATAATTAATAAAGAGCCGAGCAATTATCAGCACGATTAATCAGTAAAACCGATATATTGGTTGACCCCTATTAAAAACACTGATCATAATTAATAAAGAGCCGAGCAATTATCAGCACGATTAATCAGTAAAACCGATATATTGGTTGACCCCTATTAAAAACACTGATCATAACTAATAAAGAGCCGCGCAATTATCAGCACGATTAATCAGTAAAACCGATATATCGGTCGACCCCTATTAAAAACACTGATCATAACTAATAAAGAGCCAAGCAATTATCAGCATGATTAATACGTAAAACCGATAGATCGGTCGACCCCTATTAAAAACACTGATCATAATTAATAAAGAGCCGAGCAATTATCAGCATGATTAATACGTAAAACCGATAGATCGGTCGACCCCTATTAAAAACACTGATCATAACTAATAAAGAGCCGAGCAATTATCAGCACGATTAATCGGTAAAACCGATATATTGGTTGACCCCTGTTAAAAACACTGATCATAACTAATAAAGAGCCGAGCAATTATCAGCACGATTAATCGGTAAAACCGATATATTGGTTGACCCCTGTTAAAAACACTGATCATAATTAATAAAGAGCCGAGCAATTATCAGCACGATTAATCAGTAAAACCGATATATTGGTTGACCCCTATTAAAAACACTGATCATAATTAATAAAGAGCCGAGCAATTATCAGCACGATTAATCAGTAAAACCGATATATTGGTTGACCCCTGTTAAAAACACCGATCATAATTAATAAAGAGCCGAGCAATTATCAGCACGATTAATACGTAAAACCGATATATCGGTTGACCCCTGTTAAAAACACTGATCATAACTAATAAAGAGCCGAGCAATTATCAGCACGATTAATACGTAAAACCGATATATCGGTCGACCCCTGTTAAAAACACTGATCATAATTAATAAAGAGCCGAGCAATTATCAGCACGATTAATACGTAAAACCGATATATCGGTCGACCCCTGTTAAAAACACTGATCATAATTAATAAAGAGCCGAGCAATTATCAGCACGATTAATCACGTAAAACCGATATATCGGTCGACCCCTGTTAAAAACACTGATCATAATTAATAAAGAGCCGAGCAATTATCAGCACGATTAATACGTAAAACCGATATATCGGTTGACCCCTGTTAAAAACACTGATCATAATTAATAAAGAGCCGAGCAATTATCAGCACGATTAATACGTAAAACCGATATATCGGTCGACCCCTGTTAAAAACACTGATCATAATTAATAAAGAGCCGAGCAATTATCAGCACGATTAATACGTAAAACCGATATATCGGTCGACCCCTGTTAAAAACACTGATCATAATTAATAAAGAGCCGAGCAATTATAAGCACGATTAATACGTAAAACCGATATATCGGTCGACCCCTATTAAAAACACTGATCATAACTAATAAAGAGCCGAGCAATTATAAGCACGATTAATACGTAAAACCGATATATCGGTCGACCCCTAGTAAAAACACTGTCCATAATTGAAGGAAAGATCAAGTATATGATGCTCTTACCCTGGTGCTCAATCCTGATGAAGAATCCATCCTCCTGTCATCAACACATAAAAAGGTGATTCTGTGGCCACCGAACATCACAAAATAAGTTTATAGAGCTGTGTCTATCATGTTTTTATATCAGCACATTAAACAACTGTTGATTGTGTCATGATGTGAGTTTCCTGCGTGTTTACTGGATCAAAAGTCAAAACATCTGATGCAACTCCAGCTTGTTTGAGCTCATTTCCCACAAACTCAGCGAAAGATGATGACATGTTACCATCTCTTTCTCTCCCTGTCTATCTGTCTCGTCCAGTAATAGAGATAAACTATAGTGACACACCCTAAATGCTGCAAACACACTGGACAAGACAGAAACACATGAGCTGAACACAAGATTCCTAAAGGAAAGAGTTTTACAGTCTGATGTCAAAGGAGAACTTTTATGTTCCACTAACAACTTCTATTCTGTGTTGTTGTGTGTAAAGAACCCAAAAATACTTATCTGAAGAACCTACAATAAAACATGAAGAACAAAGCACCATATAGGAGCTCAAGAGCCATACAAACATGGTTCATGAACCAGAAGCATTGAAGAACCTTCATAAAAGTATAGTGCTGTTCTCATGCGACATACTCACAAAGAGACATAGCTCACTATTTAACTAAAACACGTTTCTAATGTCATCGATTTTCCACAGTTATGAAAAGAAATTTCAAAATTCTCAGTTTTCTGTCAGGAAAAACTCCGTTATAATATGGATGAGAGGTGCAAACGTATTGATATTAATGCATTGTGAAATGACAACTATTAGTGTGTACATGGTTTCTATGGTGGTCTGGGTGGTTGCTAGGGTGGTAGAGGTGGTTTGGGTGGTTGCTAGGGTGGTCGTTAGGTGTTCTGGGTGGTCATTAGGGTGGTCTGTGGGGTTGCAAAGGTGTTCTTGGTGGTTGCTAGGGTGCTCAGGGTGGTTGTTAGGTGGTCTGGGTGGTTAGTTGGAGTTCTAGGTGGTTACTAATGAGGTCTGGGTGGTTGGTAAGGTTGGTTGCTAAAGTAGTCTGGGCGGTTGCTAGGGTAGCAGTACCGGTCTGGGAATTCAGTCTGTTTTTTTTTCTCTCTGTAAAATCACTATGAGCAAAGGGTAATAGTGATGCTTGACTTAACCACCACTAATTAGCGTTTATATAAATAATTTGCCCTCATGACAAATGTCAGCGTTTTTCCAAAGTTATGGAAAGCGTTTTCATAATTCAAAATTTTCTGTCAGGAAAACGCCATTAAAATATGAATAAGAGGTGCAAACATATTGAAATGAATGCATTGTCAAATTATAAGTATTAGTGTCGACATGGCCTAAATGAGGACACATCATGAGGACATATTGTTTATATTACAGTTAATTAGTGGTGGATAAATCAAGCATCACTATTATTATAAAAAAATAAAAAAAAACAGACTGAACACCCGACCACTATAGCAACCACCTAGAACACCCTAGTAACCACCCACAATACTTTAGCAACCAACCTTAGCAACCACATCTAGAACACCCACTAACCACCCAGAACACCTAACTTCCACACTGAGTACCCTAGCAACCACCTAGACCAACCTTGCAAATACCCAGACCACCTAACAACCACCCAGAACACCAGAACTACCACCCAGAGCACCCCAGCAACCACCCAGAACACTAAAGCAACCACACCGAACACCATAGCAACCACCCACAACACTAATGCAACCACCCAAAACACTAAAGCAACCACACCAAACACCATAGCAACCACCCACAACACTAAAGCAACCACACCAAACACCATAGCAACCACCCACAACACTAATGCAACCACCCACAACACTAAAGCAACCACACCAAACACCATAGCAACCACCCACAACACTAAAGCAACCACCCAGAACACTAAAGCAACCACACCAAACACCATAGCAACCACACAAAACACTAAAGCAACCACACCAAACACCATAGCAACCACCCACAACACTAAAGCAACCACACCAAACACCATAGCAACCACCCAGAACACTAAAGCAACCACACCAAACACCATAGCAACCACCCAAAACACTAAAGCAACCACACCAAACACCATAGCAACCACCCACAACACTAATGCAACCACCCAAAACACTAAAGCAACCACACCAAACACCATAGCAACCACCCAAAACACTAAAGCAACCACACCAAACACCATAGCAACCACCCACAACACTAAAGAAACCACCCAAACCACCTTTGCAACAACCAAGAACACTATCATATGACTTCTGAAGATTGGAATATAGCGCACAATTCATAAATAACTTGCACATATTTCTGACAATTAACAGAATTCATGTTTGGAGCAACAAGAGGATGAGTAAATGATGACATAATTAAAATTTTCAGGTGAATTATCCCTTTAAACCTCATCTCGTGTTGCTCTATAGACTGTAGAGTTATGTAATGTTCTCTTTGAAGGGGTATTTACTGAACTGCAGCAGATATTGATTTAACTAATACACACACACACACACACACACACACACAGTGCCAAGGACACACAGCAGAGATGTCACTACCAGAAGAGAGAAATGTGTTTCTTTGACTTGTTATAGTGGACACTATTCTGACTCAAACTGAGCTAAATTATCATATGAACTATTAACAGATTATAATTGAATTAATAACACGATTCTCTCAATAGCAAATACAATACAAATATTGAAGGATCCTTCTAAGAACACTGAAGCTGGAATATATCATTGATTTACAAGAAAACAAACACAGATGGGATTTTAGGCAGTTGCAGATGTGACCCTATATGAAACAAGCACTATGATGTCATCAATAGTCAATTTATGAATAAAAACTCCAGAATTACGCCTGTCTAGTTGAGATTTATATATATATATATATAGTGTGTGTGTGTGTGACATACCTCCTGTCCCACTGTCTGTCTGTTCAATGGCCTTCTCATAAGCCCCGCCCACAAATGCCCACCAGTAACTAGCTCCACCCCTCGCATGCTCTCCTGACCTGTGATTGGTCGGTCTGGACAGACTTAAAACTGATCTCATTCAAGACTTTCAAAACACGTTTCATTTCATATGTACAAGCAAACCACAACACAAAATTTCACTTTATTTCTGTTTTGAAACTTAAAGTAGCAAGTTTACACAATGGTTTTCACTTGTAATAAAAAACTGTATGCACAATAATTTTGTTCTTTTTTAATAAACATAATTGAAAGCAATAACGCATGCAAGGTAGAGATTCCAACATGGCCGCCTCCATGCGGAGACCCTCTCCATGTGAATAAAACCGCTTGACTAGAGTCTTCATCTGATGTGAATGAGCATCAATTCATTTCTTTAGGAGTAAAACTTTTTTAATGGGCAAAACTACGGAGTGCATCTTTAAAATGTGATATAATATTGATTCCCATTGACTGTGTTGATTTGCCCTTATCAGCACCGACGTGTTCTAGGAAACTGTTTGGCTCTTTCTTCAAACCACTGAATAACTAGAATATTCGCTAATAAATCTGAGGTGAAGACTGATGTACGACGACCTGTTGAACTTTAAATATTTGGGATATAAACGGCTGTGGATGTGATTTCGATGTGATTTTAATTTGGTTTGAAATAAATAAACACATGAACTACTGCAAACAAACAAATCATATATATCAACATCTTCAGCCTCTTTTAAACTGTGCTTGAACAGGGTGATAATAAAGATTTTAATTTAAGTCTATTTTACATTCTGAAGCGTTTGTATGCAAACATTCGAACCAGACCGCGGATTTCACTCCACCAATCAGCGCTGCGGATTCCTCCGGAAGCGTGCGATGATTGGACGTAGCCCTCTGTGACTGATTTCAAAATGAACCATTCAGCCGCCGAGCCCAGGCGGTCGTCCGTTCTGCGCATGACTAGGAGGGATCAAGTGAGTGACGCAGAACAGAGGAGAGAAGCGCGCGCTGGTCATCGGAGATAAACGAAAGGTTTGTGCGACTTACAATCTTTATATTTGAGCGCTGCTAAAGCACACATTGACTTCTTTACCAATGTATGGTGAAATAGTGCTGTATGCACGACGTATGCATTTGAGTTTTGCTGTTACTTTATTTGTGTGAGTCCGCGCGTGCGTTTGCGTACAGCTGGACACCGGAGCGCGCGCACTTAAAGTGTTTGAACTGGGATTCGGTGCAGTAACGGGGATGTGTGCGCGGTTTCATGCATGCATTGAGGGAGTTCTGTGTTTATAGATGCTATAATGTGTTTAGAAAGAGGTAAGGAGATGGGGGAGGGCTGAACGCGGATTAGGCGGGATGGAAAATGGAGGAATCTTTGTTGAACAAAAGATTCGGAGCAACAAACAGCAAACGTGCATTTAAAAGAGTTCAAGCACGAGCATTTCAACACAAAAGTCGTTTGTGTGTTTATGCATGTCAATGCAACTATTTTCTATTTCAGTGCAATTATACACATGCATTTTATTTCTGTGTCTTTAGTCCCCATCCTTTGCACATTATCTATACAAGGGTGAAACATCTACAGTTAGGGTTCTTCTGTTAACCCCAAAACAATGTATTGGCTAGAAATGGCACTTTGTGCTTCTGTTTACAAAGTAAAAACAGTACGTTCTTGAATGACTGGAAAAATCATGAAATTAATTTGTCTAAATGTGAGAATCCTGAACAAATGGATCTGAGTAATTCATTACACACTACTTTTTGTATTAGCCCTTAATTCATACACATATAATGTGTTTGTGTGTATATATAATATATGTTAGTGTGGGTGTGTATATATGGGCTAACACATGGTCAATAAAGTTCTTCTGTTAGTTGATCAGCCATGGTGAAGGGAGACGTTAATAAACCCAAAGGAAAGACGTCTGCGTACGCTTACTTCGTCCAGACCTATCGTGATGAACACAAGCGCAAGAGTCCAGACGTGCCGGTCAACTTCTCCGAGTTCTCCAAGAAATGCTCTGAGAGATGGAAGGTGAGTCATGTCGTTTGTATCGTATCTCCAGCACACATTGGCATGATCGTAGAACTGTTTATTAAGTGGAGATGCCCGACTGTTTGTCTTCGCTCTCCACAGACCCTGAACGCTTCAGAGAAGAGCAAGTTTGAAGACAAGGCGAAAATAGATAAAGTACGTTACGACAAGGAGATGAAGACTTACGTGCCACCCAAAGGTGTCGGAAAGACGGGCAGAAAGAAGAAAGACCCCAACGCCCCGAAACGCCCTCCGTAAGTTTACGTCCATTTTGGGCTTCCTTTCATCTGGTATAATTTGGACTCTTGAGTCTATAAAATGTATTTTTTTAAACATGTTAGTCACTTGAAGAGTGCTAAATGATTAAATGTTTCCTGTAAGTTACCGGCACAGTTTATAAGTAATTTCACGATTCTTTGCATTTCTGTGAAGATCTGCGTTCTTCGTCTTTTGCTCTGAGTTCCGGCCGACGGTGAGGAGCGAGAACCCCAATCTGACCATCGGAGAGATCGCGAAGAAGCTGGGCGAGTTGTGGTCTAGGCAGAGCAGCAAAGACCGCGTGCCGCACGAACAGAAGGCCATGAAGCTGCGCGAGAAATACGAGAAGGTGAACCATCTATTTTTTTAATAGTGTATAAAATGTAAATGTTTCACACTCAATAGGGCTGCATGTATGTCGTCTTGTGAGCGGGTCTAGACACCTAATTTCTCTCTGGTTTGCAGGACGTCGCGGCATACCGCGCAGGGGGTGCAGCTGCGGCTAAGAGGGCGCCGGGTCGACCCACAGGCTCTGCTAAAAAAGCCCAGGTAGGTGATGATGATGACGAGGAGGAGGACGACGACGAAGAGGTGGACGACGAGGATGAGGATGATGACGAGGACGACGAGTAGTGTGTTTGCGTTTAACGCATCACTGCTGTTGGGGGGGTGGTTTCGTTTTTTGTATTATTCTTCTTTCTTTTATTACATGTTTTTACTCCGAATGTCTCCAGCAATAATACAAATGTAAAAGGTTTTGTTAGATTGCTTTTTTATTTTTGTACACGTCCAGCAGTTTAATTCAACAATGTGTAGATTTTTTTTTTTATTATAATAAAATTAAAGTTTTTGAAATATTTGTTGGTTCCCGGTGAATTTATGATGCTGGATTTTGTTAAGATCACTAAAGGTCTTGGAAGAAAGCCGATAAATAATTAATGGGCAGATAGAATAACGAAATGGGTTTTTCGTATTGAACCCTAGTTGACCTTTTGGACGTAATGGATGTTTTACAGCTTTATATTTTTGTACATAAATGAATCAAATTTGACCTTAAATATCTCAAATGTTCTCTGATGTATCATGTGATTCATGATTAGAATTAAATGCTTTTTTGTAGTTATTTTAGACCGTATTCAATAACAAATGGGGTGCGTGGAGCTTGTCTTTGGACAGATTACACAAATTTTTTACTTTTACCAGCCAGTTGCCAAATATATTCAATTTAGTTGCATAGCAGGAAATTTGGATGCAAATTTGTGATTTCCTCTCATTGTAGTGGAGGGTTGGACATTGAGTGAAGGATCAATATTGTTAAATTGCAAATTGGGAAATTCAAAATGTTTTACTTTTACCAGCCAGTTGCATCGGAAAAACAATATTTTCACCCACCCCTAGTAAATACGTTACTAACATTATTTTATATGATGTTACGATGGGGCTGAAGACCCCCAATAATAATAACTATTTATAGCACCTTTTAGCAATTAAAGTTTTCACAAAACATAAACAAATTAAAACACATATACACAGTAATAAAAGCAAGTCTATACAAATGAGGTTTTAAAACCAACTCCAATCAGCAGATCTGATATCCCAGGACAGGCGGTTCTATAATGAGGGGCGTTCACTACAAACGCTCTATCACCTTTAGTTCTTGATTTTGTACCCGCCAACAGTTCACAGGAAGAAGATCTAAGAGGTCTTAAAAATTCTGCTGCACAAACCATGTCATTGATAAAATCTTAAAATCAACCCTAAAATGAGCTAAAACTGGAGTAATGATTAAAAGACCTTGTTCGTGTCAGAAGTCGTGCTAAAGTACATTGATTTAAAGTTGAATAAACACTGCATTACATTCATCAAGGCGAGATGAAATAAAAGCGTGAATAAGCTTCTCATTACCCCTAAAACTCAAGACATGTCTCACCTTGGAAATGGTCTTTAACCGATAAAAACCTCCTGATGTGAAATGGACGTCCAAATTTCTGCTGAAATGAATGTTGTATTTTCAAAGAGGTAACATATACATAGTGAAAACAACATTGGCCCTAATAGTGATCCTTGCGGGACACCACAATGTGCTGTTGAAGAGGAGGTCATCTAATCTCCGACAGACATGACACATTTCCTATTTCTGATGTAGGAATCAATCTAAACACCCCCACCCCCCCCAGATATTCCCACTCATCTCTTTAATGCATTGCATTAGTCATTTTAAATGGTGTCATTGGTTTCCTGCAGAAATAAAAGTTCTTCATGATAAACCGGACGGCACCGTTTATCACAATAAATAAAAACAGGCATCGGCCGCCGCAGTGACATTGTGTTTATTTTCATTATGTTCTCACATCAAGCAATACAAGTTTGTAGACTAGCACAGGAACCAAAATATCAAATAACGGAATGGTAAACATACACAATATAAACGTTTCATAAAGGTGAATCTCTGTAGTGTGAATCATATCAACAATACTTCCATGCAAAACATCTCACAAACACATTTACTCTTAAATACACACTTTCACTCGGTTTATCACACACAGATCAGCACATCACATGATGGGTCATGCAACAGTGTGTGTTAATGAAAGATGTGTTTTCATACTGCCAATGACGGTACATTCAAACACACACACATATATATCTATTATATCTATTGTTAATAAAGGTCTCACAGCCACCTGATTGAGTGTTATGGTACAGTTATTGCCTTATATTAGAAAACTGACTAGATTAAATCTGAAATTTGTTTGATAAATGAATAGTAACACTGCAAACTTCTAATTTAATAATTAGAACATTAGAAAAGTAAAGATTTATTTAAAGGAAAATTCCGGGTTCAATATGAGTTAAACTCAATCGACAGCATTTGTGGCATAATATCGATGACCGCAAAAATGTATTTCGACTTGTTCCTCCTTTTCTTTAAATGTGTGTTCCAGTGAGACACATCCAATGCAAGTCAGTGGGGTTTAATCTGTACACATTAAAATAATCTTTCACAAGACATAAACAATATGTGTGTGAACATGATTTTACTGTCATTAAATCACTTGTTTAAATAATATAATATTACAAATTTGTTGCCGAGATAATAAAGTAAACTAGATAAACGCGACAATACCGGTAAATCCTTAATGGCCCCGTTGACTTCCATTGTAACTGCAGTTTGTGCTTTTTTTTAATAAACGAGGGACGAGTCAATATGATCGAAGGGAACATTCCTTTAAGATTGTAGGTTCAGTACGTTACCTTGTCCTAACCAGGCGCGTCGCGACAAGTTTGTAGCAAAAACTCTCATAACAACAAACCAAACCGACATGACAAAAATAGAAATCAAGTGAACGATAAAATGTTGTGTGGCGGCAAGTTCCCAGGAGAATTGTTTTTGTTTCTTTAAGTGAAAATACTGTGCCAAACAATCACAGACAATCACAACATTGTTGAGCTCATTAAGCTACTTGGGGTCAAATTTTGGTCCAATTAGATTTCATTGTGGGCGGGGCTACACAGCACAACACAATGTTAACCGAAACCCAACTAGTGACAATTTGTTTGCGGCTTTTGCCGTGACAGCCAAGGACAATAAGTTGAATTCAATATAGAGGAGATAACGTTAATAATTTGCCGCTTTGTTATGTGGCGTCTGGTTAGGACCGGGCATAAGATCAGAGGGCAGATGGCACAGAACATTTACTCAGTGAAATGCGTGAATCATATCTCTGTTATCCTCTAGTGAAGATGCATTTACGCATCTGCAGCCCTGAACAAAATGACCAGAAGTTACGAAAATACGAAACTCTCAGCTACAGTTTATGCGCGTTAAATTGCGCCCCCTGTGGATAATCATGGGTGACCGTACACAAATGTCATAAAAAGTAGTCACGGCAGTGCGCAGCGTTTGACCTACGGCACAGATTTCAAACGAAGGCCGAACTGCTCAAGGCATCAAAAGAGTTAGCGATTAAAACATGGTCCATCAACCGAAACAAATGCTGCCACAGTTCTGCCTTTACACGGACAGCGTCACGCACAAGATTATTCACAATGTTTACCAGCTGCGCTTTGCTGAACAATAAAAACGATCTTGGTCATATCAATTGTGCTTACAAACATCACGGAGCTAACAACTAACATCACATTCTACTGTGGAGACAAAATAATACCACACTATATTCAGGGTGTTGTAACACTGATCGCTCGCACTCATACACACACATTTCTATATCTAGCGCACGCCATTTAACAATCTTGGCATCCGTGGGCATACCACTATAAAATATGACTTGTTATGCTGTCTCTATATGCTGCTTTAGGAAACATCTAGTATTCTTTTAAACTGAGATTAAACCTTCGTGAGATTAAACTATAAATGAATCGCCCCCTGCTGGACAGTCCAGATAAATCTAGCTTATGATGCTATTTGGTCGTAAATTGCTTCTAGAAGGTCCAAAGCTTGTGTAGGTGGTTGACGGCTGCTCAACAAGTTAGACAATCTTAGTCAAGTTGGTTGACCACTTTGGACCAGCAATAAACCAGTTCCAAACACCAACTTGAACACCTGGTAGTACCTGCACCTGAAGAACCAGCTGGTCAGGCTGAACCTAGTGGACCATCTTAGTCAAGCTGGTTAGAGCTGGTAACCCACTTTGGACCATAATTGGCCGACCACCTTGGACCAGCAACAAACCAGTTCCAAATACCAGCTTAAGATGTCATGACCTGGTTGTGCCTGGTTTTTGTTTGATGGTATCTGGTTATACAAGGTTCCTAGCTGACAAATAAATGGTCCAAGCATGTATATATATGTATAGATGGCTGATCCGCTGAAACACTATCTTAGTCAGCATGTTAGAATTGGTCGACTACTTTGGACCAGCAATAAACCAGTTCCAAACACCAACATGAACACCTGTAGTACCTGCACATGAAGAACCAGCTGGCCAATTTGAACCCGTAAAAAACTAGCTACCATGTTCTCCAAACCAGCTTGACCACCTTAAGCTGTCATGACCTTGTTGAACCTGGTTGTCGTTGGCTTGTAGCTGGTCATTAGCTGGTACAAGCTAGTCTGGATGGTTGATCAGCTAAACTACTAGCTGTTCAGGCCGAGATCAACCTAGTGGACCATCTTAGTCAAGCTGGTTAGAGCTGGTAACCCACTTTGGACCATAATTGGTCGACCACCTTGGACCAGCAACAAACCAGTTCCAAACACCAACTTAAGATGTCATGACCTGGGCTGCATTTCCCAAAAGCATTGAAGCTTAAGTTGATCGCAGAGACCATTGGTGCTAATGGTTTCTATGACCTACTCAGGCTTCCGATGCTTTTGAGAAACAGAGCCCTGGTTGTCGTTTGCTGGTAGCTGGTTATAAATGGTTTCTAGCTGGTCCAAGCTAGTCTAGATGGTTGATTAGCCGAAATACTCTGTTCAGACCAGATATTGTTATTGCATTTTCTTATTTGTCTTAAAACAATAAACAACAAGCACTTAAAACAAGCAAAATAGAAAGTTTTGGTAAAGACTTTCTATTCGAGTTCAAGCAAGAATACGGCTAATAAAACTGGACCCACCACTCTAAAATTCTCATCGGGTAATGGATGCCCAAGTTAGAGTGTTTTTGCAGCTAAATTGACATTTCCGCAACTTTTGATTGCAGCGATGAAGCATCACTTTCGCAAATCATCACAATATTGCAACGCACCATCCTCATTGGATTCGCAGAGTTTACGCAGAGTCTAGACACCCTAAAAATGAACAAAGATGTTTGTAATGTTGAAAGGCTAAATTTAAGGAGTCTCGAGAATCGGGCAGGACGTTTTGTCTGTGCATGAGAAGGAATTCAGAGCCAGCAACAAATGAAATAAATAAAACAATACAAAATAGACTGTGAAACCAAGAGTCAAGGAGCACACAAGTACACTCACACACACACTCGACTGCTTCTCCATGTGACTCTGTAATGTCTATAATCATCATCATTATCCTCTGAGTCACTTATCGAAAGGAACTGGGAGTGAAGCTGTAGCACAGATGCACAATAAAGGTGGCGGTTGGGTTGCTAGGCAACCGTGGGGGTGGGCGGAGCTTAGTGAGGCAGAGGCACCAGGATGTCCACGTAGTTGACGGGGAAGAATCCCGATTGGCCGTGGATCATGCCTTCGTACCAGTTGTCATCGATCTTATTGGTCAGAGTTATGATGTCACCCTCCTTGAAGCCGAGCTCGCCCTCGTTCTCCGGATCGAAGTCATACAGCGCACGACAGCACGGCTGATCTAACGGAGCTGAGAGAGAGACACGGTTATTATCGTTAACAAAAACAATCACGAAAACACAATATATTCACGTGAGTTTGAATTCAGGGTGTGCTGAGTGACTCCAGTCAGGTCTCCTTAGCAACCATATTGGCCGGTTGCTAGGGAGGGTAGAGTCACATGGGGTAACCTCCTCGTGGTGGTGATTAGTGGTTATCTCAATGGGGCGTGTGGTGAGTTGTGTGTGGATCGTGGAGAGTAGTGGAGTTTATATCAGCACACGAGTCTTAAGTTCTGCTTTTTATATAATGTTTGTGAGGTAATCAGTTGTTTTTCTCAAGATCTGTGTTAAATATGTAAAGCTGTTTTTAATATAACTCCATTTTTAATATAAAAGTCTGTGTCCTCATTTCCACAGGTCCATAAATGTGAGTTACCTGGGGAGCGTTCAGGTGTTTTTGCAGAGTTTATTCCTCCGTTGTGATTCTCACTGGGCAGCTGAAGCTCCATTCGGGGTTTAGGTACATACTCGTTCCGCGGTTTATTCGACGCCTCCTTTATCCTGGAGCACACAGACATATTAGAAATGAATTATTCAGCAATAAACCTTTTTAAAGATTTAGTATCTTATGTTTATTGTATAATGTAGTTTGAGGGTCAGCTGACCTTTCCTCGATCTTGCTGGAGAGCTGCTGAAGAATCTCTGCGGCCTGTTGATGATACTCCAGCTGAGCCTGAACCAGAGCGGACACCTGACTCACCTGCTCAATCTACACACACACACACACACAGTTTTAAATGACACACACACCATCAGAACGGTTGAGGGATACAGTATTCTGCAGAAAGACAGTAGCAGTCATACGTCGTTCTCCAGCAGGTTGAACATGCTCTGCTCTGCGATCTCTTTGGACTCGTCAAATTTCTCCAGCGCTTGTTTAATTTCATCGTCCATCACTTTCCCCTGACGCTTCTTCTTATAGTCGAAATCCAGACGACGTCCCTCCATCTTCTTCAGGTGATGCTACAGGACAACACACACACACACACACACACATATATATTACAGTGCATAACGTGGGACTTTAACAATAAACAAGCCAAAAACACAGCAGGGACTCTTATTTTGAAATGTTGGAGATTTGGCTCTATTTGGAAGTTTTTAAGAATTGAAGTACATATTCAAACCCCATTTCCAGAAAAGTTGGGACATTTTGTAAAATGCAATAAAAAATAAGAATCTGTGATTTGTTCTTTCTCTTAAACCTTCATTTAACTGACAAAAGTACAAAGATTTCCACTTAATTATATATATATATATATTCCTCCTCTTTTCTCCCCATTTCCCAAAGCGCTCCAACTCCTCGTGGTGGCGTTGTGACTCAATCCGGGTGGCGGAGGACGAATCTCAGTTGGTTCTGAGACCTTCAATCTGCGCATCTCATCACGCGACTCGTTGAGCGTGTTACCGTGGAGACGTAGCACGTGTGGAGGCTTCATGCTATTCTCCGCGGCATCCGCGCACAACTCACCACACGCCCCACCGAGAGCGAGAACCACATTATAGCAACCACGAGGAGGTTACCCCATGTGACTCTACCCTCCCTTGCAACCGGGACAATTTGGTTGCTAAGGAGACCTGGCTGGAGTCACTCAGCACAGTATGATATTTTGAGCACAAAAAAATGGTCTGTGCACCAAGATGATATTTTGAACGCACTTGAACTCAACATTGTTATATAAAGCAAAGGATCTTCTTGAGTTGCTGATCCACGGTAGACTTTAATCTGGTCACATTTATTTTAATAATCTGATCTCTCAGAATATCCTGTGGGATAGACAGTATCTGACAAGAGCCCTTAAAGGGACAGTACACCCCAAAACGACAATTCTCTCATCATTTACCTCGTGCCATCCCTTTCTTCTGCAGAACACAAATGAAGATATTCAGAAGAATATTTCAGCTCTGTAGTTCCATACAATGCAAGTGAATGGTGACCAGAACTTTGAAGCTCAAAAAAGCACATAAAGGCAGCATAAAATAGATCTTATCAGTGTGGGTGAGAAACAGATCAATATTTAAATCCTTTTTTTTACTAATAAATCTCCACTTTTACATTCTTCTTCTCGTGTTTTTGTGATTCAATTCTTTGAGCATATCGCCACCTACTGGGCAGGGAGGAAAATTAATAGTAGACTATTTTTATAAAGTTATAGATATTGATCTGTTTCTCACCCACACCTATCAAATTATTTCTGAAAACCACTGGAGTCTTATGGATTACTTTTATGCTGCCTCTATGTGCTTTTTGGAGCTTCAAAGTTCTGGTCACCATTCACTTGCATTGTATGGACCTACAGAGCTGAAATATCCTTATGGGATGACATGAGGGTGAATAAATGATGAGAGAATTTTCATTTTTGGTCATATGGGTTTAGAACAACATGGTGGTGAATGATGACAATTTCCATTATTAAAAATAATATTCACAATAGCATAATTATTATTTTCAATAAAAATAATAATTCTGTAATGCATGATAAATGTGTATCATGTACTGGAATATAGAAGCGCAAACATCCATTACGATATATGTGAAAGTAACTAGTTACTCACTACTTGAGTATTTTTTGATTGGATACTTTCTTACTCTTACTCGAGTAATTTTTAGCATCATTACTTATATTTGTACTTGAGTATTTGTTTTAAATGTAATTGTACTTTTACTTGAGTAAAGTTTTTGGCTACTCTGCACTTGCTCTTTTTTAAGAACATTTGATTAGAAGTGAATTATTAAAGATTTTAACCAAGCCGCTTTAACTGTAAAGAAATATAAATCTAATAAAAACCCATCGACAACTACCGGCATAGACTTTAGCTGATAACTGAATAGTTTCAAAAAGCAACTATCGGCAACCACTCATAACATATTGTCCCCTTAAAAAGCTTTAACGTATAAAAAAATGTCATTACTATACAGAAGTATAAATCTACCACTACTCCTCTCACACCAGGTGTTCCACAGGGTTCAGTCCTAGGACCATTCCTGTTTATTACCGATATACTCCCAATTGGTCACATCATCCGTAAACATGGCCTAAACTTTCACCGCTACGCTGATGACATTCAAATGTACCTCACCGCCAGCTCTCACTCACCTTCTCCTCCCGCTTCAATCATGACATGTATTAGCGACATTAAACAATGGATGCTCCTCAAACTAAATACAAATAAAACTGCGCAATCAACAATGAAAACGAAACCCCCGCTCAAAAACTTTGGCCATCAAAATGAAACGAATTTTGGCAGGATTAATTTGAGGAAGCAATATCACAAATGGAGACATTACTGATTCAATGTGACAAGATCGTCACTCGCAAATGAATCTTGCGTTTCCATTTGAATTGTGTCAGACAACGTGCGTTCACGAATCGCAATTGCATTGGAATGACTGTACGCGACCACGTATGAGTCCGCAAATGGAAAACTCAATGTTTGTGCATGACTAGAGGACAATACTATTCTCATTTACGTCTCAACTTCAGGAGAATCAATATACACATAAATGGTAATTGTTAACAAACACATAGAGTGAAGAACTTGATACCTGGATCTCTTTGAGATCTTTGTCGTGCAGGTTTTGTAGCGGATCGATGAAGTTCTGTTTGACGTTTATATCTAAAGCATCTTTCACCTCACCGAGCTCACGCATCGATTCTCCAGCGTCTAACAGAGCCAAACCTGAGACGCACAGAAACGGGGAATTCACGTATATTCTTTGAGACATCAATAAACTTCTTTAATAAGTGTGTGTTTATGAACATACTGAATATACAGTTACCGAAGCTGGACTCTTCTCCGAGCTCGCGGCCGAACTTCAGCATGGCTTCGGCCAGCACAGTCTCAGCCTGCTGGTAACCCGGACCCTTGTCCTGACCTCTGATCTTTGACATGGTGTTGATCATGCTCAAGCGCGCTCTGGATGCTGAAACACACACACACACACACACACACACACACACACACACACACACACACACACACACACGTACAGTATAAATTTTCTATTCAGTGTTCTTGTGATCTGTGTGTCTCATTGTATCATTCATTACACAGTTGCTTTTGGTTTAGGACACTGCCAGTGTAGGCAGTTGGGGAGAGTGGGGTAAGATGAGCCATTAAACTTCAAATGTAAGTCATTCTTTGGCCAGCAAAATCACTTTATCTGTGTAAAAACTTCTTCACAGAGAGATATAATTGATGGAGACTTCCTGCTAACAAGGTCACATGACAAAAACATGTACAGTCGCCTAGATACAGGGGGTGGATCAACTTACCCCACTCTCCCCTACATATCGCGGCAGCTCAAGACAGGGTTTAAAACGAGTCACACTTACCGGGGTTTGGCTGCAGGTATTCTGTGGTTTTGGTCATGATGTCGAGCACCGCTCTACTCGTGGCGTCCACTTTCTGCACAAACGTGCACACAGACGTTTACGCACAAAGCAACATTTGTGTTGGTCTATATTAATTAGCCTAATTAAGAACAGTGAAGCCTTTCACAGACTGTGATGATGCATTTCCACCTTTAACAGCGTAAATCTAGTGTAAATGTATAGCATTATACTTTGTATTTACTGTATATTACACTGGAATCCATTACAAAAATTTCAAATCCAGCTGCTGAGGGAGAGACAGTAAATTTGGCATGTACAAGGTTTGTCTGTGTTAATGTACCTTTTCCATTTCTTTGAAGTCATCGTCTAGTTTGGTGCCTTCGGCCCCTCCGACCTTCTCACTGACTTTCTGCAGGACAGAAAACACACACACACACACACACACATTATTCATAACACAATCAGACAGAGAACAGTACAGTATTGTGTGTTGTGAAGATGGACAGACACACTTTTATCCACATCAGCTTACAAATGAGGCATTGTAGAGTGGAGGAGGGCTGGGCTGGAAGGACACACGCCCGGTACCCAATCAGCCTGATGGGACGCACGAGGGATAAAGGCGGCCAGTGACGACAGTTCGAGAGAGAGAGTGTTACAGGCAGCTGCCCTGTATGTGTTTATGTTTGTGTGTTTTTGTTTAAGTTTATCTTTAAGTTTAACGGCCGCTGTCCGTGCGGCAAGTGGGGACTGGACTCCTCGACTGCCTGGCGTGATGGAGCCGCTGTCAGGGGTGGAGGAGTGCCCTGCCGTCCCCCAGAAATGTGGAGGGGTCGAGAGAAGACCGCCGTCCACGAGGGGAGAAGGGAAGCGACTCCCCGACTGCCTGGAGCGGTAGAGCCGCTGCCAGGGGCGGAAGAGTGTCCCCACAGGTCGCCGGAAATGTGGAGGGGCATTCTGTCCATTGGGGGTCGGAGGTCTGACTCCGGTCCGCCTGAGAGGGTGGAGGAGTGATCGAGGACCACACGACGGCGCATCAGAGAACCGGTGAGTGAGTTTTCTTTCTTTCTCTCTCTCGCTCTGTGTTCGCCTTTCCCTCAACCATTTTGTTTTTTTGTTAGACAGGGCGCAAGGCTCGCCCCACCACCCGGAGAGGAGGGGGGGGGGGGTTGTACGTCATGCCAGGGGCTCCCCGGCCTGAGGCAATGCCAGGAGGAGTGTAGAGTGGAGGAGGGCAGGGCCGGTCTGGAACGACACACGCCTGGTCCCCAATCAGCCTGATGGGACGCGCGAGGGATAAAGGCGGCCGTTGACGACAGTTCGAGAGAGTGTTACAGGCAGCTGGCCTGTATGTGTTTATGTTTGTTTTTGTTAGGCCTGGGCGAAAAATCGATTCAATGAATTAATTCGAATTTTTTGTTGCGGGCGATTTAAAAAATAAGTAAATCGAGTTTTTGTGTAATGGCGCATTTTTGGCTCCCCGGAGCATCCGTAGCGTTAGTTTCACATAGCAGTATGGCAAGCGACAACAACAACATCATAGCACACACGAAACGGCAACAGCATACAGCAAGCGACAACATGGCTACCGGTGAGAGTGGGAAGTTTGTTCCCAAGAAAGGAATAAAATCATCTGTTGTTTGGAACTGGTATGGGTTTGCTGCGACAGACGTAAAGCAAGAGACCCCACGCTGCAACATTTGCCTAAAGCCCATCGCAGTCAAAGGCAGCAGCACCACAAACCTATTCCAACACCTGAAACAGAGACATCCAGCCGAATATGAAACATACCAGTCTCTCCGAGACGAACAAAACCGCAGTGACCATCAAACCTTAGCTAAAAAACAGCTAACTGTAGCCGAATCCTTTGCACAAGGCACGGGAAAATCGGGAAAAAATCGTAAATCGAATTAAAAAAAATAAAATCGGAGATTTTATTTTTAGGCCATATCGCCCAGCCCTAGTTTTTGTTTAAGTTTATCATTAAACTTTAAATTGTCAAGCCGGTTCTCGCCGCCTCCTTGCCCATCTAAACCCCTTTACAGGCATATACAACATAAACACTGCTGCAAATACAAGTTGGCCAATGTAGATATGACCAAGAAACTACTTGGATTTATTTGAACCCTCCTGTACTGTTCGGTCATTTTTCAGATGTAATTTAAATGGTTTGGTTTATTTGAGCAATACAAGACTTATTGACTTTTCCTCCACTAGCCATCTGAAAACACAAATAAATTGGACTTGATTTGACAAGTTGAAGTAGCCATAAAAAAGTGCCTCCTTGAACTGACTGAGCATTGGAAATAAATGGGAAAGACTAAAAACACTAGGGATGCAAATGGCACTTTCGGTTTTCGGCCGAAAGAGAAAAAAGGCCGAAAATATATATACCTCCTCGCCCCGCCCCTCAGTGCTCAGATTTCACTCTGGATCGATCTAGCCCTTATCACAGCGCTACCAAACAAAGGCCGATCATGTCAGCGGTGTGGAAATTCTTCAAAGTTTCTGATAAGGACATCACATTTGCGATCTGCAGTGTTTATTCAGCAGAACTTTCAAGATATATATATACAGAGTACAGCAAGAGATTCTACAGGAAAATGCCACAACTAGCGCAGCTACACCACAACTTGAGATGTATCGAGCTGAACTACCCATTGCCAGAAGGGACAATCCCCTTGACTACGGGCGCATAAACAAAGACCGCTTTCCTTTGCTTGCGCGGATTGCGCACAGGTATTTATCTGCCCAAGCACCAGCACAGAGAGTGAGAGACTGTTCAGTGCAGCATCTCATGTTCTTGATGAGCTTTCAGACAGGAGAGACTGTCAGAACGTTTAGCAACTTTTGTTCTTGAAGAGAAACCTGTCACTTGTGCTTAAATAGAAAGCGGTCCAATATGATGTGTATAGCAATTACATTACACTTGTTCTTCACATGAGGATACATCTGTCGTTTACAGTTGAGGTTGTTTTGCACAATAATGTTCACTTAAAGTGTGCATACGTTTACATAAACAGAATAGAGCACTGATCTATATATATATATATATATATATATATATATATATATATATATATATATATATATATATATATATATTATAGTTATAGTTATAGATCAGTGGAATAGAGGCCCTCTGCCATTCTGTGTTCTGCCTGTTGTTTTAATTAAAATTACTGTTGCATATTTAAACTTTTTGAAAGATGCTAGTTAAGGTCATTACTTGACTGTTGTTGTGCATATAATAGTTTTCTAAAACTTTACATTATTTGGATAATTGTTAATAAAATCTGTAAAATTTGATTTTTACAGAACTGAAAGATTAATATTTAATATAGTTTTAATATATTTTTTGTCCAATTTTGGTGTTACTTTCAATAAAAGTGTGATTTATTTTATTGGTTTGTAGTTTTTCAATTCAGATTAATTAATTTTTATTGATTAATTTTTTTTTTTTAAATAGGTAAAAATTTCGGTTTCGGTTTTCGGCCAAGTGCATCCTGGATTTTCGGTTTCGGCCCAGAATTTTCATTTCGGTGCATCCCTAAAAAACACAGAGCAAATATTTTTTTGTAAAATACAATATATGCAGAAAAACACACACAGAAATGAAGGGGCGATACTTTACATCATGCAGAGTGCATTGTTATTAAATTACCGTGAGCAATACAATATTAATGTTTGAAATAAATTATTGGTAACAAAATGATTAGCATGAAAAACAAAACTGTAAATTAAACACAGCAACCCTCGACGGACATGCTGGAGAAAGAATCTCCATAGTACAACTGAAAACCAAAAAAAAGATATTAAGAAAACAGAGAAGAGGGCATCATATATATATATATATAAATTATACATATACATTATATATATATAGTTGAAGTCAGAATTTTACATACACCTATAATACATTTAAACTTTTCACAATTCCTGATATTTAATGGCAGAAAACATTCCCTGTGTGTGGTCAGTTCGGATCACGACTTTATTTTAATAATGTGAAATGTCAGAATAATAGTCGAGAGAATGATTTATTTCAGCTTTTTTTCACATTCTCAGTGGGTCAGAAGTTTACACACACTGTCAGTATTTGGTGGCGTTGCCTTTAAATTGTTTAACTTGGGTCAAATGTTTTGGGGATCCTTCCACAAGCTTCTCACAATAAGTTGCTGGAATTGTGTCCCATTCCTCCAGAGAGAACTGGAGTAACTGAGTCAGGATTGTAGACCTCAGAATGAGATCAGGACTTTGTGATGCCACTCCAATATCATGACCTTTGTTGTCCTTAAGCCATTTTGCCACAACTCTGGAGGTGTGCTTGGGGTCATTGTCCATTTGGAAGACCCATTTGTGACCAAGCTTTAACTTCCTGTCTGATGTCTTGAGATGTTGCTTCAATATATCCACATACTGTTCCTTCCTCATGATGTCATCATCTATTTAGTGAAGTGCACCCGTCCCTCCTGCAGCACCCCCACAACATGATGCTGCACCCCCATGCTTCACGGTTGGGATGCTGTTCTTCAGCCTTTTATCTCCAAACATAACGATGGTCATTATGGCCAAACAGTTCCATGTTGTTTCATCAGACCAGAGGACATTTCTCCAGAAGTCAGATCTTTGTTCCCATGTGCACTTGCAAACTGTAGTCTGGCTTGTTTATGGTGGTTTTGGAGCAGCGGCTTCTTCCTTGCTGAGCAGACTTTCAGGTGATGTCCATATAGGACTGGTTTTGCTGTGGATCTAGATACTCGTCCACCTGTTTCCTCCAGCATCTTCACAAGGTCCTTTGCTGCTGTTCTGGGATTGATTTGCACTTTTCACACAAACTACGTTCATCTCTAGGAGACAGAATGCGTCTCCTTCCTGAGCGGTGTGATGACTGTGTGGTCACATGGTGTTTATACTTGTGTACTATTGTTTGTACAGATGAACGTGGCGCCTTCAGGGGTTTGGAAATTGCTCCCAAGGATGAACCAGACTTGTGGAGGTCCACAATAGTTTTCTGAGGTCTTGACTGATTTCTTTTGATTTTCCCATGATGTCAAACAAAGAGACACTGAGTTTGAAGGCCTTAAAATACTCGTCATGCACAAAGTAGATTTCCTAAATGACTCGCCAAAACTATAGTTCGCTCATATGAAATCTGTGGAGTGGTTGAAATATACTGAAGGGTAAGGTAATATTTCACTTTTATCCTTTTAATCACATTCTAGCTTGTATACAAATTTCACATTTTCTCAATTTATATGATGTCATGAAACTGCATTTTTAATAATGACACAAGCGGTTGTCATGGTTCGAAATTTCATAAATGTTTTGTAACCTAATGAAAATAGAATGAATAATTATATTATAAAAATAATCATTTACGTGCTACTATATCAAAACTACTATCCGAAAAATAAATAAATACATTTTTACCAAATCTTTGCATAGATGCAACACAAGCCTATTTGTTAAATTCTTTAATATTAACAGTGTTTTCTGATGTTAAAATATTTCACATTGTGTGATTGTGCCACTTAAATATAGATGTATTTACATATTTATTGGAGATGGTGCGATCATGACAGATTCGGACCCATTGCAGCCAAATAAGTAAAAATTCCTTCAGCGCACTCCCGAGACAAACTGTAAAAGACGAGACTGATTCCAGCTTCCAAATCGAGGAAGTGACTGAATTACAATTCAAAGAAATTCAACACAGTCGCAATCCTCAACGAGTTTTGCAACAGAACTAAAATAATTGCATTAATTTTGAACTAATTATGACGATTTATTCCCTGAGATGTAGTAGTTCATTTCTATGAATTACTAGTTAATTTAACAAATTGTACAAGTTTGCAAGCACAAATCATATTCAGGAATTAAAATGAAATTTAAATGCTGTTCCGTTCAATTCTGAATGGCACATAACTGTTGAACGCACATTATTTTCCTTTACATGTTCCATGATGGAGGTAACTGTTAGGATTGTGAGAGAGATGCTATCTCTCTCTGTGTGTGTTACTTTACTGTGCAAGAGAGAGGCGGTTTCCATAGCAACAGCCATTAGATAGAAAATAGAGATGTACCACCCCCATCACTCTCTCTCTCTCCCTGGTTGATTCAATAATATACTGTTACATCATCTCAAAGTCAAATCTCACTCAATATGCATGTTTGTGTTTTAAGCTGTAAAGTACTGTGGTATGATGCCATAACACCAGCCTGTGGGATGTGAGTCACGTTTCAGACTCCCTTGAAAAACATCACGTGCCTTCACACACACACGCACACACACACACATGCACACACACAGGATCAGTGGACAAACATGATGGACAGTGTGAGGAGAGTCCTTATAATCAAACACACTGGCCCAGTCCCATACCGCCCATCGCAGTTTTGGTCTTGCCTACTTACCCACTTGTCTTACGTATTTCCGGTGTTTGGCCACTAGTGTGCAAGTAGATGTGAAGACTGCGAGTGTGTATGACTTTTGATTGCACTTTGGGACACTCTTAGACTTAATGATGTTGGTGATGGTTGCGACAGCTAATTTTCTTTTAGCACTAAGCTGAAGATTGTTTTTGGTAGCAGCGGCTGTTATAGCCTACTTAAAATAATTAATAACTGAATTTTACCCAACTAAAAACTTTATTCTATAAATAAATAGATGACTTCTCTGTTTGCTCATGTCTTATCTTGTGTAGGTTGTCTTGTATCTTGAGTGTGTTGCTGCTGGCAGGCTGTTGGGCTCATTCATCACATTGTCTGCTTTCACTCGAACTGATTAGCTTAATCAAACGTGGACTGTGAATGCTAGCTGATGGGATTGATGTTTCTGAGTTAGTTCCGCCTACTGCCGAAACAACAAGCTGGGTCTTAGGCAATCGGCTGCACTTTTCTCTCTTGCACTACAATAAAGCCAAATAAACATATTGAAATTGAATTATTATGGTGGGGGGGGGTGTCTAGTTATTAAGTCCATGGACATGTCCCCCTCAGTTATAATGGTTCCTACTCCCTGCAAGAGATCTCTCTCAATAAAACAGCAGCTTGAATGGAGTTATTCATGCTCAATCAATCAATCAACCAACCATCAACCAGCCAATCAACCATCAACCAGCCAATCAACCATCAACCAACAACCAACCAACCAATCATTCTGCTGTTGCACTGGCCGAGACTGTCATTATAATATAGTTAAGATAAGCAGAAATATGCAAGTATTGACAATCAAATTCGCTCTGTACTGTTGTGATTCATGCAGTTCATTTTTCATAGTTCAACCCTAAATAGAATAACATTAGGATGACCAATAATGGACAGCTTGACACTAATTTATTGATCAAATCTGAACTGTTGAAATTATTACTCTCGAATGTATGAACCATCTACCATGGTAGCCATAGTTTTTGCTAAAATATCATAGTTACTGCAATTATTGTTTCTAAGCCTACTGTAAAACCTGAAATTCACATGGGAAAACCTATGGATGCACCGTTGTGATACCTGGATCAGTATAGGCTCCGATACTGATGTTTTTACCTGGATCGGCTATCGGTACGATGAGCCGGATCCAAATCAGTTACCCCATGGTACTTATAATTGTTACAGTCAAGTTCAAAGAATGACATAAAAGAACCTTTAAAGCACATTACAGTAGTCCATATAACTCTTTGTTCAAAGACTCTTGAAGACATACAATAGCTTTCTGAATCACAAAAGACTGTTTAATAAATGAATATACAGTCTGCATTTGCAGCGCACTTCCCTGAACGAGGAACAATAACAACATTGGTGCCTGATCGGGATCGGTATCGGCCAATATTGACAGTTCAGGTATCGGAGTAGGTAAAAGAAAAGAAAACATTATCAGTGCATCCCTAGTATCACCCGTGTTAAAAGCTTAAATCTTTCTATATTTTCCAGAATAATAAGTAGCCAGTAGTTTATATATATATATATATATATATATATATATATATATATATATATATATATACACACACACACACAACAGTTAGTTCCGGTCCTCAAATCTGATTGGACGAGAGACGTTTGTGCTGTTCTAAACTACAGTGTAAGAGCAGTGCAGATGTGTTAAGAGCTATCTGTCTCTTTACATTTAATATTGTGACATTACATATGTTAGCCAGCAGGTGGAGGCAAAAGCGTTTTTGTGTGTAATATGAGCCAGTTCAGGTGACATGAATGAGTCAGCGTCAGTAAGTGTTTTCATTCATCAGCACTATGTGATTGCTCGGATTACTACTGCACTACTAAAGCTGGGAAATATCTATAAACAAACAACTTCAGCATTAAGACTCATCACAGCTGAGAGACACAACAGACTGATTAATTACACAAACTCAAGGTGCTTACCTCTTACCAGACTTTCCACATTGGAGAGGAAGTGCTGTTTAAATGGCGGAGGAGATTGCGGTTTCTATAGTGAATGACTGTGAAATAGGGAGAAATACCCCAGATTGAACGGCTATTTTTCCACTGAGAAAATAGAATGTATTTCTCCAAAATGACATTATCTTCAGAAAGCTGACTAACAGAATACAGCATCTCTGCTTGGCAGTGGCACCAGGTGATGACACGCTCATCTCTCTCTTTCTCTCTCACACACCCTCACCCTCTCTCTCTCTCTGTCTCTCTCTTTCTCTCTCACACCCTCTCTCTCTCTCTGTCTCTCTCTTTCTCTCTCACACCCTCTCTCTCTCACCCTCTCTCTCTCTCTTTCTCTCTCACACACCCTCACCCTCTCTCTCTCTCTGTCTCTCTCTTTCTCTCTCACACCCTCTCTCTCTCTCTGTCTCTCTCTTTCTCTCTCACACCCTCTCTCTCTCACCTCTCTCTCTCTCTTTCTCTCTCACACCCTCTCTCTCTCTCTCTCTCTCTCTCTCACTCTCTCTCTCTCTCTGTCTCTCTCTTTCTCTCTCACACCCTCTCTCTCTCTCTGTCTCACACACCCTCACCCTCTCTCTCTCTCTCTCTCTCTCTCTCTCTCTCACACCCTCTCTCTCTCTCTGTCTCTCTCTTTCTCTCTCTCACCCTCTCTCTCTCTCTTTCTCTCTCACACCCTCTCTCTCGCTCTCTCTCTCTCTCTCACCCTCTCCCTCTCTCTCTCTCTCCGTCTCTCTCTTTCTCTATCACACCCTCTCTCTCTCACCCTCTCTCTCGCTCTCTCTCACACCCTCTCTCTCGCTCTCAATTCAATTCAATTCAAACGAGCTTTATTGGCATGAATTGTACAGTATTGCCAAAGCATTGGCCATTACATCAGGCCATCACCCTCTCTCTCTCTCTCTCTCACACCCTCTCTCTCACACCCTCTCTCTCTCATCCTCTCATCCTCTGTCTCTCTCTCTCTCAAATTCAAATTCAAATTCAAATGAGCTTTATTGGCATGACTGTATACAGTGTACAATGTTGCCAAAGCAATAATAAACACATTACAAACATAAAAACAACAACATGTATATACAATAAATGAATAATAATGATAATAATAAACAAATAAAAATAAATACAAACGAAAAGGAAAAAACAGAGCGCAATGAGGAAGGGAGGAGAAAAAAAAAAGAAAAAAAAGAAGTCAATTAAAATATGAGTTTGGATAGAGCTGTAATATGATGAGGGGTCAGTCTCTCGCCCTCATGTGATGACAGGACGACACATACTGCGCTGCAGCTGAACACACTCGACTTTCTCTCCCATTAGATACGAGAGTTTGTCTAAGTTATTTATGTCCTGGAATTCAGGTAGAATATGAGCTATTTTTGTAAAGTGAGTGCTTCTAATGGTCTCATATTTACTGCAGTGAGTGAGGAAGTGAAGTTCATCCTCTCTCTCTCTCTCTCTCTCTCTCTCTCTCTCTCTCTCTCTCTCTCTTGGGAGTGTTTGGGTGCGTGTGAGAGTGCTCACAAGCTTTTTTTCTACTGTTACTCTTTTTTCTCTCTTCTAACTTAGGGGGATTATTTAAAAGTGAGAACATACGAAGTAAAGTGTTTTAAATATTATTTGGCGCGTCGCCACCGGGAGGATTGTTTGACGGAGTTGGGATGGCATCTCGGCCTGAGGGCGGAGAAGTGCCAGCGCCACCATCACTCCGTCATGGCGTCAGGTGTGAGGTTGAATCGAGTGTGGCGGTGGAGGAAGTTTTAGTGTCAATTGGAGAACAAGTTGGATATGAGAATATCTCTTCGGCGTCAAGAATGAATAAAGCTGTGGTGGTTTTCTTAAAGGAAGAGAATTTGGTTAACCGTCTAGTATGCAGCGGGATTTCGGTAAGTGGACTCTTTGTTGCTATTTCTCCGCTGGTTAACCCGACCCGAAAAGTAATAATTTCAAACGTGCCTCCGTTCATCCCTGATGACGAAATTGAGCGTGCACTTTTATGGTATGGAAAGTTTGCTAGTATGCTAAAAACGATTCCACTCGGATGCAAAAATACGGCTCTAAAACATGTTATGTCGTTTAGGAGACAGGTGGCAATGTTTCTGAAACAACCTGAATTGGATGTGTCATTTAGAGTTTCACATGAAGGGAAAACATACATGGTATATGCTAGCACAGGTAGTTTAAAGTGCTTTGAATGTGGAGATGTGGGGCATAAAAGGTCTAAGTGTCCAAATAAGGCGGGTAGTAGTAGCGTTAATAATGCCACACCGAATCCTGCTGCTGATTCAGAGGCTAATGAATCTAATCGAGAGCAAACGATTCCCAATGTAATCCCTGTTGTGATTCCTACTGTTGATTCAGAGGCAAGAAACGAATCCAATGGAGAGCAAACGATTCAAAATGAAATAAAAGAAAGTGATGGAAGTGTTGTTGTTGCATCATGTAGTAGTGTAGAACATGGAAAAAGGACTTTTGACAAGACTGTAGAACTTAAGGAAAGTCTTGGATCAGAATGTAAGGAAAGTGAGGATGTTCAGATGAAAAAAGTGGTTAATATGGAGGTGAACGAGATGTTGAGTTGTCCCGAGATGGCTAGAGAGGAAGAACTAAGGGATGAGGATACCCTTTCGGATATTTCTGAGATTGGGTCTCAAAATATGGAAGAGATGTACTCTTTGGATGAGATCAATGATTTTTTTGGACACAACATTTGGTAAAACAGTAGAGGTGAAAGATTTTTTCCCAGATGTGGAAAAATTTGTTTTTTCAGTGAAAGTACTGCAGCGTACAGTAAGTTATGATGCACTGAGCAAACAAAAGAGGTTTAGATTAAAGAAACTGTTTTAAGAAATTGAGGAAAAATAAAGGGCCGTCTCCTTTTAAAAAGTAATAGCTAAAATGCACTGGGTGATTCTTATGATGTGTTATCTTTCTCTCTGTCTGTCTCTGTCCATTTTATATTCTAACCTTTTTATGGAGAACTTAAGAGTGGGATCTTTAAATATAAATGGAGGAAGAGATGGGGATAAATTAGTAGTGATATCTGAGTTCTTAAATATAAATAAAGTTAATATTATGTTTTTGCAAGAGACTCACAGCAATGATGTGAATGAAATTGAGTGGAATAGATGGTGGAAAGGGAATTTGGTATTAAGTCATGGGACAAACAATAGTGCGGGAGTAGCTATTTTATTTAAAAAAGGGTTGACTGTCAATATTTTATTTACTGAAGAAATTGAAAAAGGGAGGGTATTATTACTAAAAATACAGTATGGGGAACATGTTTTTGTTCTAGTGAATGTGTATGCTCCAAATAATTGGATGGAAAGAGTAAGAGTATTTGACAAATTAGATAAAGCACTTCAAAAATTTGATGATGACACTTGGTTAGTGTTAGGAGGGGACTGGAACTGTACCATTAACTTTTTAATTGATAGGAATGGTGAAGAGCCACATAGTCACTCTAGTAAATTATTGTCTAATATAATGGGAAAATATGATTTAATAGATGTGTGGAGAAGAAGGAATATTGGAGTGAGACGGTATACATGGATTAAAGTTATAGAAAATATGGTTAGGGGGGCTAGACTGGACAGGTTTTATTTAAGTAAGATGGTGGAAAATGGGGTAATGAGTGCATCAATATTGCTGAATGGTTTTTCCGATCATCATTTAATAATGTTTGACTTCAATATAAAGCAAACTTCAAGACCTAGGTATTATTGGCATTTTAATGAAAAAAATCCTTAAAGACACATCCTTTTGTGATAGTTTTAAGCTGTTTTGGGAGAAATGGAAAGAAAGAAAAAGTGGTTTTGAAAACCTTAGTCAATGGTGGGATGTAGGTAAGGTGCAAATTAAAGAGTTTTGTCAAAATGTTTCCACTTGTATGTTTTTGAATGTGAAAAAAACTATACAAAGCTTGCAAAAGGAAATTGAGTGTTTGGAAGAGGACTTGACAAAAAATGGAAGAGCACAGGACAATGGTACGCTTTTAAGCAAGAAAAAGAGAGAACTTGGAACTTTGTTACAAGAACAAGTGAAAGGGGCACTTGTAAGATCAAGGATTTGTTCCATCAAAGACATGGATGACCCAACTTCATATTTCTTTAATTTGGAAAAAAAGACAGATGCATTATCTTTGTTGCCAAAATGGAAATATAACAACATATCCAGCTGAAATGAGGAAGTTGGCGATGGACTTTTATTCTGTGTTGTATAGTTCTGAGGAATGTGATCCTGATAGTGCAAAAGACTTACTAAAATATTTACCACAGTTGGAGCAAGGAAAAAGTCAAGCTTTGGATAATATCATTACATATGGAGAGTTAACAGAAGCAGTGCAGCAGTTGTCTAGGGGGCGTTCTCCAGGAATTGATGGATTAACAGCTGAGTTTTATAAACATTTCTGGGGAATAATAGGGGAGGATTTCTATGAAGTTGTACTAGAATGTTTTAAAAATAAAGTGCTTCCTGTTAGTTGTAGGAGGGCTGTAATTTCGCTGTTGCCATAAAAAGGAGATCTAGGATTTTTAAAGAATTGGAGGCCGGTATCCTTATTATGTTTAGATTATAAAATATTTTCAAAATCTATTGCAAACAGGCTTAAAAATGTTTTAAACTTGTTGATTCATAAAGATCAAACATATTGTGTACCAAACCGATCAATAATGGACTATTTTTTTTTTTTGAGAGATGTGATTGATTGTGGTTGTATAAATGATTCTAATTTGGGTGTCCTGTCAATAGACCAAGGAAAAGCATTTGATAGGGTGGACCATGACTATCTTTTTAAAGTGTTAAAGAGTTTTGGGATCGGTGATCAATTCTTTTCTTATGTTAAATTGTTATACTCTGATGTATCAGTTTTAATCACGGTTGGTGGAGGAATAAGTGCCCCAGTAGCAGTCACTAGAGGTATTAGGCAGGGTTGTCCTCTTTCTGGGCAATTATATAGTCTTGTAATTGAACCTCTGCTGTGTAAATTAAGGAGAGATTTGGGTGGTTTTTCAATTAAACTTCCAGGAGGACTGATCTGGGGGAGGGAGGGTATAAAAGTGTTAGGTGTTTTTTTAGGGAAGCAAAGTTTTAAAATTAAGAATTGGGAGGGAGTGCTGGAGAAGGTAGTAGCTCGATTGTCTATATGGAAATGGCTATTACCACAATTATCCTACAGAGGACGAGTTCTGGTGGCAAACAATCTGGCAGCTTCCACGCTCTGGCACAAAGTCAATGTTCTGGAACCACCAAGCGAAATGATTTGTAACATACAGAGGAAAATTGTTGATTTTTTCTGGAGTGGCGAACACTGGACTCGGGCTGCAGTGCTTTACTTACCGCTACATGGAGGTCAAGGTCTGGTGGATGTAAAGAGTCGAATTGTCACTTTCAGTCTGCAAGCAGTGCAGAAACTTCTCTATCAAGAGGATTTAGCGTAGACACCGACGGCATGTGCATTCCTGCAGACGGTTGAAAGTTTTGGGCTAGACAAACACCTGTTTTTATTGAAAATGGACAGGTTGAGACTGGACAATCTCTCTTGTTTTTACAAATCAATGTTGCAAGCTTGGAATAAGGTTTTGAAAGTGGAGAGAAACTTGAATGAGCTTGGAGACTGGATTAAAGAGGAACCACTGTTTCATAATCCGTTGATTCAGACTCGATTTTTATCATCAGTCAGCATTCGGAGAACTCTCGTAAAGAACGGAGTCACTAAACTGGGACATTTACTGGATAATGGCAGATGGAGTTCAGTGGACATTTTTAAAGAACGATAAGAATTGCTTCAAAATTGAGAGATGAACTTTTTGCTGCTTTGCCGAGCAGTTACAGAAACCTTGTTGCTGGTGGAAATGTACAACAGCGGAAAGGAGGTTTTCCAAAGTTGAAAATTATTCCTGCTGTCAGTGAAGAACAAGGAGAGCTTGAAGGATCTATACTGACTTTTAAAACTCCACAGCTAGAAGAGCTTGACGTTGCATCAAAAAAAGCATTGCTGTATGTTACAGTGAAAGTTATTCACATGGACTCACTCAGGCGGCAGAGTTTTTCAAAGTGGACAGAGACAATGGAGCCAGACTTCCTAGTGAGGGATAGGTGGAGAGTCCTGTATAAGCCTCCCATCGAGAAGCGGACAGCTGATCTGCAGTGGAGGCTTATCCACAGGGCGATAGCTACAAACAGACACGTAGCACACCTGAATCCAGCAGTGGTGGGGATTGCAGTTTTTGTAGTGTTGAAGAAAGCATAGAACATTTGTTCTTAAGATGTTTGAGGCTTGGAGGTCTTTTTAATTTGCTTGATGCTTGGTTTAAGTGTTTTGGTGAGGAGTTCTCCCATAAAGTTTTTATCGGGGGACTTAAATACAAAGTGTTCGATAGAAGAAAATTGTGTTTGTTAAATTATTTAATTGGTACAGCAAAGCTTGCAATGTGGAAAACAAGGAAAAACAAAGATTTGGAAATTGGCTCAACAGATGTAGAAATGATGTTGAAGCGTATGGTAAAAGGAAGGATCAAAATTGAATTTTCATATTATAAGTTGATCAATAATGTTGAAAGTTTTTTAAGAATTTGGGGTATAAATGAGGTTTTATGTGTTATTGATGATGCAGATTTATTTTTTACTTTTTAATTTTAATTTTAAATGAATTGTTGCTGAGGTAAAATGATACAGGCAACAATAGTGTTGTAAATCCTGGATATAATGGAACAATAAAGATCGTTTCAACCTCTCTCTCTCTCTCTCATCCTCTGTCTCACTTTCTCTCTCTCTCTCTCCCTCTCCCAGCACAAGCTGTGATACTAGTTCCAAAGAGATGTTTTTTAATTACTAATGGGGACTTAGACGCATCTGTTGGTTTGAACCAGCAATTGGAGATTCTGATCTGTCGCTTGAAGGGTTAGTTCACCCAAAAATGAAAAGTATCAAAAATGAACCAGCGCTTACACTACGCATATGTCATACACCGGAATTCGGCTCTCTCTGAACGTGCGGGCAGCCGTTACCGGAAGCCAGTGATTATAGTTTATAAAGTTATAAATATGGATATTTTTCTTACAAAATCACATCGCTTCACTTCAGAAGGCCTTTATTAACCCCCTGGGGCCGTATGGATTACTTTTTTGATGGATGGATTACTTTTTTGGGCTTCAAAATCTAAGGTACCATTCACTCCATTATAAAGCTTGGAAGAGCAGGATATTTTTTAATAGAACTCAGATTGTGTTTGGCTGCAAGAAGAAAGTCATATACACCTAGGATGGATTGAGGGTGAGTCAATTATGGGATCATTTTCATTTTTGGGTGAACAAACCCTTTAAGAAAGTAGTTCTGTTTTTATGACAATTTGTTTTAAATGTACTTGTTCATTGAACTGTTGTATATAAGCAATATCACACTCACAATTGTTCTACATGGCCCTAAATCAGCACTGCTGTGATAACCTACAACACTCGAATCACAGGAGTGCTGATGTAGGGCCATATCGCACTCTTACTCATGTGATATTGCTTAAAGAATTATAATAAAATAATGTATATATATATATATATATATGTGTGGTAAATTAGGCAGATCTATGGTTGCAATAGTACATTTTTGTAGGGGTTAAAATATATCCTAAAATAATCCTTTAAGTTCAAACTGGATGCAATTGATTTTATCATTTTCAACAGATTTTTTTGTTCTTTATTTCTACATTTTGAGAGTGTGCATGTTAAAAAAAAATAATAATTCAAATTCCCACTACTTAGTAGGTCCTCGTGGTGGAGCGGTTACTCGCCTCCGCTTCTGAGACCGTCAATCTGCGCATCTGATCACGTGACTCGTGCATGACACCGTGGAGACTCACAGCATGTGGAGACTCATGCTACTCTCCACGATCCACACACAACTCACCACACGCCCCATTGAGAGAACCACTAATCACCACCACGAGGAGGTTACCCCATGTGACTCTACCCTCCCTAGCAACCGGGACAATTTGGTTACCCCATGTGACTCTACCCTCCCTAGCAACCGGCCCAATTTGGTTACCCCATGTGACTCTACCCTCCCTAGCAACCAGCCCAATTTGGTTACCCCATGTGACTCTACCCTCCCTAGCAACCGGCCCAATTTGGTTACCCCATGTGACTCTACCCTCCCTAGCAACCGGACCAATTTGTTTACCCCATGTGACTCTACTCTCCCTACCAACCAGACCAATTTGGTTACCCCATTTGACTCTACCCTCCCTAGCAACCGGACCAATTTGGTTACCCCATGTGACTCTACCCTCCCTAGCAACCGGCCCAATTTGGTTACCCCATGTGACTCTACCCTCCCTAGCAACCGGCCCAATTTGGTTACCCCATGTGACTATACCCTCCCTAGCAACCGGCCCAATTTGTTTACCCCATGTGACTCTACTCTCCCTAGCAACCGGCCCAATTTGGTTACCCCTTGTGACTCTACCCTCCTTAGCAACCGGGATAATTTGGTTACCCCATGTACCTCTACCCTCCCTAGCAACCGGGCAATTTGGTTACCCCATGTGACTCTACCCTCCCTAGCAACCGGGCCAATTTGGTTACCCCATGTGACTCTACTCTCCCTAGCAACCGGCCCAATTTGGTTACCCCTTGTGACTCTACTCTCCCTAGCAACCGGCCAATTTGGTTGCTTAGGAGACCTTGTTCGATATATTGTTCAATCCCTAAACAACATAAACGTAGAACCTACAAGATCACATATCCACACATTCGAGTTCATCCTGAAAATGTCAGATTTGAGAGAATGTGAAGTAACATTAGTCAGTTCTGATCAAGTGTTGGACAGACGCTGAAGTTCTCTGTGATTGTAACTGATCTCATTAAGACAAACACGTGTATGATCAGCACCACGGACAGCGTCCTGTTTCACACAGATCACATGACAGATAAAACGCCGTCAATTCTACAGGCCACATGAAACTTGCTATTAAACATCACTGACAGTCTGATCCTCAAAACTAGCAGGAGCTCTGATCTGATTGGCTGCTGTATGTCATGTCCAGGAATCAGTGGTCAGAGATAGGATTTGACAAACGTTTGGGATCACATCATAAGAGTTTTGATTGAGACGCTTAGTAGAAAGTGAACTAGATATCCACCCACAGAACAACTGTAGATTACAGGGTTAGCGTGACGGATTTCATGTAAAAACAGCCTGTGGTTGGTTTGATTGCCTCTTCCGGTCTAATTGATTGCTTGTTAGTCGAAGGTCATGCTACACCAGACCACTGTACAACTGATGTGTTCATCTCTCTGATACGCCTGTTATATAACTGCACCGTCTACAGTCCATCCAAACAGACAGACAGAAACAAACACTGTCTGTCTATTCTCAACTCTATGTTCTTCTATCACTTCAATATAGTATTTCTGTACACTTAATCAGCGTATGTGAACGTGTAGGTTTGTGTGCTTGATCATGTGAGTGTGTGTGTTTAAAACAGTATAAATTAAAGATATGTGGTGCAATGCAGAAGGTTTAGACTGAGTATGAATTATTAATCTGTCTCTCTCTTATCTCGTATACAGTCGGTCACATATCAACACTGTTCAGTCTCACATTCTTCCTCTTTAGTTTGTTTTGGACTTTTACTATTCGATTAATATGAAACTGGCCCTTCCTAAACTTCCATTTGGAACTCCTTTTTTGAACATGTTTCATATATATATATATATATATAAAACATAGACAATGACACATTGTAACTTACAGCAGAATATCCTGATTCAAATGAGCCCAAACACAACATGATACGATGAGAAGATCTGGAAATATTCCTCAGAGTGAACATGGAGAGAAGAAGCACAACACTCATCCTCATGTGTTCATCTAAAGGATTGAGATGCTCAGGAACACTTCATATTTCTGTATTTTATAGTCTGATCCATTTATTTCAAATGGCTGGTCATTTTTGACCGGAAACACCACAAGTGTGTGTGTGTGAGAGTGAGAGAGAGTGTGTGTGCACGTATGTGTGTGAGTGAAAGTACAGAATTGATGCACACTGTTTTGTCAGGAGGCGTTCAGTAGGTTGGTGTCCCACGAGAGGAGCTATTTTAACTGAGCCCTGATTATTGAAATCTAATATATATATATATATATATATATATATATATAGTATATATATAAAGCATACATTAAGGCAAGAGTGACAGTAACTATATAATGAAGACAGACTTTAATCAAAAGGCTGAACAGTGTTCTCAGATACCAGGAAAAGAGTTTTTCATTAAATGGTTAGTGAAGATTGCACATGTTTTATGTTAGAAATTAGAATATCAGTTTGCTTTAATATGGTTTTCTCTTTCCCTAACCGTTTTACATTTTTCTCAAAATACATTAAATAGCAAATAATGCATAATAAGTTACTCTTAAATCAGTGTCTTTCCCCATATAGTGTCATCTTTATCCTGGTCCATAATGCTGCAAATGTGCAAGAGCGTTTTGTAGACAAGACTATGTTCTTCCACAAACATTGTGACAACTAGCCCCGGTTCCCCCTCAGAACATCAGTCTCTCTCTCTCAAACCTTCATTAATGAGTTTGACTTCGAATTCTGGAATAAACTCGGTTTGGCATTGGAATATTGCTGTGTGGTAGATGTGGATCAAACGCATCGTGTACTCGTCATCACCGTGTATTAAAGATGATTCGGATCTTACCTGCGTCGCTTTATGAAACTGCTTTTTAAACCCCGCCACAGACATTTCCCTTCTTTATTTCCGTGCTTCCTTTATTCCTCTTTAATCGGTGGCTCTATGTGGAATCTGGGGTAAATATTATCCGTTCAGCGTCTGTTCGCGTGAACGCGCGCGTGACGTCACACGACCCGCCCTGAGCGCGCACGGATGATGAACCCCAGAAGATTCAAATCAAGCTGACAAATGACTCCATTGAACCATCACAAACAAACAACTCAATAAATCATAGATTTCAGAGCTCCAGGACAGACAGTTCCCCAGCTCATAATCACTGCAGCATTATATGTGCAATAGTGACAAATAAGCCCTGAAAACTTGCTTTTTTCAACAGTAAAAGGACAAGCACACCCCAAAATAATAAATGTGCCACTTTCCTTTGCGTTGATCCAAAATCCGACTTTTTTTCTGTGGAACACAAAAGGAGATGTGATGGACAGAATGACAGCCTCAGTCACCATTTACTGTCATTGTATGGATAAAAAATGATGGGACAAAAAAAAAAAAAAAGTGTCTTATTTGTATTTTTACACTTCAATAAAATATATAAATGTCCCAAAAACATTGCATTAAATAAACAGATAAATCAAAGCACAAATTTGAAAGAAAGTAGCCCCCAGAGTACCTCAAGGTGGCGCTATAGTGATCACTAAACCTAAACCGTTTGTCTCACACAAGTTTCTAACATCATTGGATTCCTTGGCTCAAGTTAAAAAAATGCATATCTCCGATTTAATTTCCATCATGAAAATGTTTTTCGAACTCCTCATTGGTCGTATGTCCGATTCGCACAAAACTTCTGGTGTATCTACTATGAACACCCCTGACCAAAATTTATCAAAGGAATTTAGATTTGTTGAAGTGTTGCGAAGATATAAGCCAACAAATTGGTCAGGCATCGTCCATTTTGTACGTATTGACCAATATCTACCAAATGAAAAGGCAAAATATTACGAAAATTGATAAACATAGACAATAGGACATTCTGAGGATGACATTTTGCTTATGGGGGCGCTACAGCAAAAAAAAACTACACAATCGCATGATCGATGAAGTTGAAAATTAGTATGCATCTTGAAGGGGTCAAAGGCTAATATGTCTTACAATATCAGTCGGACAAATAAAAAAAACATGGCCGTCAGCAGCCAATTAAATTTCAGCAGCTAATAACATCAAATCTGAATGACCGACCATTACAAAACTTAGATATTTTAAACTGAGATATTAGTAGACAGTGTTACAATGAGGCTGCGAACCAAGTTTTATGAAAATCGGGCACAAGGTGGCACTATAACAAGGACATTTACCTTTTCACCAATAACTCCAGCATCAAGTTGGATAATCTCAAAATTAATTTTAATTCCTTGCAAAATACCTACAAAATTGATATTTAATAAAATGTTTACGTTATTCTAATATTCTAAAAAAGCTACTTTTTCAAACTCCTATCAGCCCATATATCCGATTCTCACAAAAATTGGTGTGTCTACAATGAACCCTCCTGACAAAGAGTTAAAGGAATTTTGATTCGTCGAAGCCTTGCGAAGATATAAGCCAACGAATTGGTCAGGCATTGTCCATTTTGTACGTATTGACCAATATCTACCAAAGCAAAAGGCCAAATGTTACAAAAACTTGATACACTTATACAACAGCACATTTTAAATCTGCATGCAAAATCGCAAAAACATTTGCCTATAAGGGGCGCTACAACAAAAAAAATGCTCATAACTCTGCAACTCTATTATCAATGAAGTTAAAGTTGGTATGCTTCTTGTAGGGGCCAAATCCTAAAATATTCTACAATATGACTAAGACAAATGAAAAAAACATGGCCACCAGCAGCCAATCAAATTTCAGCAAAATGGCTGTATAAATGGTGTGGAAAATATTGTATATTATCCAATGTTACCTGCTATTGTGAACTACATCAAGGAGTCCCTAGGTTAATAATTATCAAAGAAAAGTTTAACTTTAGTTATTTAGGGGTTGCATTAATTATGTGGGTTTAACCAAGTGTATCCAAAAGCCTATAATTCCAAAAATACATATTACTTAAACCTTTTTGGAGATTGGGTGCTTTGTGGCTCTATAAGTTAAACAAATTACCACCATAACAATGATCCTGTTTCAGGATTATTGAACACAACATCAGAGTCATATTTAACACCAATTTGCAAATTCAGCAACTTGCAAAGTACATATATATACAAATACATACCTTTTTTGCATACTTTGAGAGTTCTTAAAAGGCTTGAACCACGACGATTGCTGCTTACAGCTATATTTATTATTATTATTAAAAGGCCTATATTGGAGAAACACTTCATAAGGATGACACACCTTGTTATATACGGTCTCTTTTAT
The DNA here is from genome assembly GCF_025860055.1 of Xyrauchen texanus. NCBI lineage: Eukaryota > Metazoa > Chordata > Actinopteri > Cypriniformes > Catostomidae > Xyrauchen > Xyrauchen texanus. The sequence continues at coordinate 4,704,913 of NC_068306.1, read as the reverse complement.
TGACATTTTTTAGAACAAAGTATTCTTAACTTATTTGACTATTTGAATATACACATTTAAAAAACATATATGATTCTATAATGTAAATATTAGGGTTAGGCAAATCTATACATTTATGGTACATCTGCAATGGCAAGAAATGCAAAGTGACAAACTCCTAACCACACTGTAAAATAAAACCTTAGTTTAATTTCTGATAACCATCTGTGTTTGCCAGAACTAGGCGTTTCGCTAAAATAATGCAATACATGTGAACCACTTTGTGAACCACTCCAATGTATATAACTGATATGAAACATAAAAATCACTAAAATACATAAATGTGGGACTTCTGAGAATACAGTTGTGGTTATGTCTACCACAGCTTTTTACTGTAGCATTTTTACATTTAATTAAATTACAAACAAATTTACAGTGATGAGCATTCTTCCAGGGGTTCCTTCTTTGACTATAGCATCTAAAAACATTTTTTAATTTAATTTTTTTTTTATCTTTAGCCAGTAAAAAAAAAAATCTTATAAAAGGAAGAATATATTAAACAATGAACCTTCCCCTGGTTATGACATAATATAAAAATGAAAATGCTCGCTCAATTCAATGACTTATGCAGCCGAAGAACTCTGTGTTATAGCTGCCCATAACGCATCACACACACACACACACACCCCATTAAAAGCACCTGCCTAATATTGTCTAGGTCCCCCTCATGCCACAAAACAGCTTCAACCAGTATTCAGTGATTATATTCTTCTCTGTACAATTGTACAGAGCGGTTATCTGAGTTACCATAGACTTTGTCAGTTCAAACCAGTATGACCATTCTAGGGACTGTTGTGTGTGAAAATCCCAGAAACACTCAAACCAGCCCGTCTGGCACCAACAATCATCCATGCGATTATCTAATCAGCCAATCAAACAGATACAGGTCAGGAGCTTCAGTTAATTTTCACATCAACCATCAGATTGGGGAAAAATGTGGTCTCAGTGATTTGGAGCATGGCATGATTGTGCTGGTTTAAGTATTTCTGGGATTTTCACACACAACAGTCTAGAATTTACTCATTGTGCCAAAAACAAAAATCATCCAGTGAGCGGCAGTTCTGTGGACGGAAACACCTTGTTGATGATAGAGGTAAACGGAGAATGACCAGACAGGTTTGAACTGATAAAGTCTACAGTAACTCAGATAACCACTCTGTATAATTGTGGTGAGAAGAATATCATCACTAAATGGTATTCTGAGATGGAGATTGGCACAGTTTGGTGGCAATGGAGGGACCTACACAATATTAAGTAGGTGGTTTTAATGTTGTGGCTGATCGGTGTATAGAGAGAGAGAAAGCAAACTGAGTCGTTTCATTGACAGTGTGGCTCTTCAGATCAGGGAGTGGTTTCACTCCAGAGTCTCTTGGTTATAGTTCAGGTTGAGCTCTCTCAGGTGTGAAGGGTTTGATCTCAGAGCTGAAACCAGAACTGCACAACCTTCCTCTCTAATACTGCAGTGAGACAGCCTGAACAGAGAAGGAGAAATACTCATCACACCTACAGCTCAACACATACATTAATTCAGCAGGTATAGTGAAATAATGGACTGAACAACAACAAATATGAGAATACACATAGAACCAACTACTGGACAGGGATTTTTTTGCTTCATTGAGATGGCACCACGTGGCACATTTCACTCACAGAACGCAAACTTCTGGAGGGCACACAGACCTGAAGTAGTAGATTGGGGTGCAGAGCCGGTGGTTGTTCTGTAAGCAAGCATCAATGCCTTGAACTTAACGCGAGCAACCATTGGCAGCCAGTGCCATTTGAGGTAAAGGAGGTGTGACGTGTGCTCTTTTGGGCTCGTTGAAGACCAGTCTAGCCATTGTCATCTGACCATGGAATGACAGTGGATATTCAGGGCTTGAGCACATTTTATGGTCTTGATGGCACGAGACCAGTCTGGCACATTTCCAAAGTGGTCTGTATACCAGTGTAGCAAAGATGTGGTTGAAGAAAGTGGAGACACAATCCCAACCTTGGTTTATAAAACTGATTGATCTGGTCCTGTTTGGTCAATAGTGGTGTATTAACTATAAAACCACAGCTGTGACTTGAACAACCTGATAGATAGCAACCAGTCCGGCTTCAAAAGCAGACACAAAAAACTGAAATTGCTTTGCTGTCCATCACTGAAGCTCCAAGAACAGCATCCAAATCATCCATTTTCATTCTGCTGGATCTGTCAGCTGATTCCGATATAAGTCAAACACAAGATTCTCCTTTTCACCATCTCTACAATGGGCATCACAGGAACCACACCTCTGCTGGTTTGAAACTCACCTCACAGGTAGGCCCTTCAGGGTAGCTAAGCCCCATATCTCATCCAACCCTAACAATGCCCCTGCGGCTTTTCCTATCATTCCAATGCAAATGACACAACTCAACCTCTCATTGCAGCCTGACAATTATCCTGTAGTGGCACAGATTTCAGCCTGCCTGGTAGATATCTAGTCTAGCAAAGACAGAGCTTCTCGTTGCCCCAGTGAGCCCGGCTACACAACATAACTTCACCATACCGATTGACTCATCAACAATTACACTATCCAGGACAGCCAGAAATCTAGGGGATGTGTTCGATAAACAGTTGAGCTTTATAGACCACATCGCAAAGACAGGCCAATTGTGCAGATTTACACAGTTCAACATAAGGAAGATCAGAGCTTTCTTATCAGAGCATGCTACATAACTCCTCATCCAGGCTCTTGTTAAATCAAGACTGGACTACTGCAATGCTCCTCTGGTGGGATTTCCTGCATGGATTGTCAAACCTCTACAATTGATCCAGAATGCAACAGCATGTGTGGCCTTATGATATTCGGATAAATTGCCACATTTTATTTGTAAATAGTGCAGAAGAGAGATTTTGTAGTTTGATTGGGCATTTAATTTATGATCAAATGGATAGAAAATAATGCTGTTCATTTCGCAATATTGAATCGAATGGTTCGTCATTTATTTTGAAAAACTGTAGATTTCTGCAGAATTGAGACATCAGTCATTAATAAAATGTCCACCCATTCTCCACTCTTTGTATGTTTGTTTATTAAACATTTTGGATAATTTTGGCTAAGAATTTTGTACTTTGTTCAATTTGACAAATTTTATTATGTTTAAATCTGCACAGAAAATGAGTCATGCGGCTGTCCATCACTAGTTAAAAACCGTAAGTTATGCACTGAAGGGAGTCAGCTTTCAAACACATTAAATAGCATCAGCACTCTGTCAAAGCACCTGATGCAGCAACCCAAGCCCACATTAAACTATACGCTTATGAACTTTGAAGCATTTTACATAAAGTGCTCCCATGCTTTAGACAATTTGGCTTGTATTTCCTCTGCTTCAACTTTTTCCAATCTCCTCCATTTTCAAAATTTGTGGTCAATAATTTCCATTACCAATTATTATTATTGATTTTATTGATTCATTTTTGCAGCACTCCTTAAAAATGCATTTGCTGTATTTTGAAGGGGAAGTTGTTTTGCATATTAAAAATGTGAGATTAATCGCATTACCTACAAAATATTAAGAGATTAATCAAGATCATTTGAATCTATTGACAGCCCTAATGATAGAAAGAAATTATCACTCACTCTAGTTTCTCCAGTTTACAGTGTGGATTCAACAGTAGATCAGAGAGCAGCTTCACTCCTAAGTCTCCTGGTGTATTATAGTTCAGATTCAGCTCTCTCAGGTGTGTGGGGTTTGATCTCAGAGCTAAAGCCAGAGCAGCACAACCTTCTTCTCCAATACTGCAGCACTCCAATCTCAAGAGAAAATGAGAAGAACACATCACACTTTCAGCTTATACTGCTGAAAAAATGAACCTCATCTAGGTACTTTAACAACTGTGACAATGAAATAAAGAAACACATAAAACCAGAAGATATGCAAAGATAAAGACACTATAACAATGGAAATGTAGCAGGTAAACACATTCATTCTGCCAGCCATCTCTCCTTGCTTTAAAAAGGGTGTTTAGGTTTTGTTCTTGTTCCTGAAATTTTCGTAGCTTTCTATAACGAGTTCTCCAAGTGCCGGTATGTTTCGTGCACCATTGAGTGCTCAGCCTTTCAAAGTACACTCTTTTCACCATGAGCTTATACGGACGGCATTGACACATGTGCACTACGACTGCTTTGCGATACTCTTCAGTGCATCAACTGCAGGTGTATTTGCAAGTCTAGAAAAAAGGCCTTACCACGACAGTCTGGCATCCTGTGCAAATGAAAAATCTGCATCATGAGCGCTGTGCACAAGTCTTAGTGGCATGCGGAACATAAAGCTATAGGATGCACCCTTGCTCCCTAGTTAGTGAATGACTTACTTGGGGGGGGGGTCACCGGAGGTTATGTGTAAAGGATGCGTTTACAATAAACAATGTTTTATTCAACAAGATATTTTTTCTTTTTCTAAAACATAATTAGTGCAATGATGTTTGAGATTAGCTATATTAACAGATTTTGACATTCTTGATTATTTTTAGCTGTTAATGTCTAGGCTACAGGTTACAGACATATAAGGTAAGCCATATACATAGGCGGAAATCGTGGGGGGGTCAGGACCCCCGCTATCTGAGGGCTGTCCCCCCCTAAAATATCATTAAAATATGTGTATTGTAAATAATATAATGATATATTCTTAAAATAATTGTTTAAGAAATAAAATAATACAAATGCAAATGGGGCAACAACAAAAAAAACCTTGGTGTCCCCTTCAAAAATTGCTTGTAGCACTCTTTAAATGATGGAGGACAGGAAACAGGTCTTCGGGGCACGGTAAGATTTTAATTCTCTTTTTTAATGACAGTATTTGCAATAATGTAGACCACAGCAGGGACTTCAAACGCTGAGTTTGTTGTTCCGTCCCTCTCTCCTCTGTGGCTGCTGGCTTTTTTAAACCGCTCTCCTCACTCTACTGCAATTAGAGACAGGTGTTAGACATAATTTAGCCCAGGTGTGAGCGCCCTTACCGCTTTTCTCTCTCGGACGGGCGCTTGACCACGCCCCCGCTGCCACATTGCTCTTGAGAATTTTTATGTTTATTGTCCCCCCCAACATTTTGATTAAATTTTCGCCCCTGGCTATATAGTGCAATAATGTACAGACATTTTTAGTAAGTTTGATCTATCTGTCTGTTTGTTCGATCAACAGCATATTTGGAGGGGGGGGGGGTATTCAGAAAGCTGTTTGAAAACAAGGTTTCATATTTGCAATTCTGTTCAGTGGCAGAGAAATAACACATTTTAGCTTTACGCTGGTGTTATGAGGTGGTATTTGTCTTTCAATGGCTGTCAACTAATACCACAGATGTTTCAAGTATGAACAAATAACTTTACATTTTACATTTACATTACATTAATATACCCTTCTAAGTAATGTATGTCATGTATGAGTGAGAGTGTCATATTGGAGTGAGCAATGTAGCGATTCTAATCAATTTCGCAAATAGAAATAAATTATCCACATAAGAATCATCATGATTAAAAGAATGTAGATAATTAATATGATCCTGCTGTGATGTACAAAGAACAGGTCCTCAAGTGATTTTCATTGTAATTTTCTTTAATTGTTTTAAAAATATATATCTTTATATTACTTCATAATGTTTTTTATTTATTGTAATTTTGAAAAATGTAATTAAGGCTTAAAATAATATTACTCACTGTAGTTTCTTCAGTTTACAGTGTGGATTCTTCAGAAGATCATAGAGCAGCTTCACTCCAGTGTGCACTGGTTTATTATTGTTTAGATTGAGCTCTCTCAGGTGTGAAGGGTTTGATCTCAGAGCTGAAATCAGAACTGCACAACCGTCTTCACCAATACTGCAGTCATCAAGCCTGTAGACAGAAGAAGTTTACACTTACAGCTCAATACACACAGAGTAAATAGTAAATAAATGGTAAATGGTCTGCACCTATATAGCGCCTTTTTAACCTTAATGGTATTCAAAGCGCTTTACACTGTGACTCATTCACTCATTCACACACACATTCATATACATATTATATGGCAGAGCTCCCATGCAAGTTGCTAGCGTGTGGGAGTCGTGTGGGCCAGGATTCGAACCACCAACCCTGCGATTAGTGTCCGACCTGCTCTACCAACTGAGCCACAGCCGCCCAGATTCATAAAATTAATTAAATATTCAGACCCCTTAAAATTTATTAAAAAGAAAAAACTGAAATATCACATTGACATAAGTATTCAGACTCTTAACTCAGTACTTAGTTCAAGCACCTTTGGCAGCGATTACAGTCTTTTTGGGTATGAAGCGACAAGCTTTGCACACCTGGATTTGGGGATTTTCTGCCATTCTTCTCTGTAGATCCTCTCAAGCTCTGTCAGGTTGGATGGGACCATCAGTGGACAGTCATTTTCAGGTCTCTCCAGAGATGTTCTATTGGGTTCAAGTCCGGGCTCTGTCTGGGCCACTCCAGGACATTCACAGAGTTATCACCAAGACACTCTTGCGTTGTCTTGGCTGTGAGCTTGGGGGTCATTGTCCTGCTGGAAGGTGAACCTTCGTTCCAGTCTGTAGTCCTGAGTGCTCTGGACCAGGGTTTCATTAAGGATGTCTCTGTATTTTGCTGCGTTCAGCTTTCCTTCAACCCTGACCAGTCCCCAATCCCTGCCACTGAAACACACAGTTAATGGGGACTGGTCAGGGTTGAAGGAAAGCTGAACGCAAATGCTTTCCAATGCAAATGTTGAAAGCTGATGCTACCATCACCATGCTTCACCGTTGGGATGGTACCGCACAGGGGATGAGCGGTGCCTGGTTTCCTCAAGACATGACGCTTGTAATTGAGGCCAAATAGTTAAATCTCTGTTTCATCAGACCAGAGAATCTTGTTTCTCACCGTCTGGCCACTCTTCCATAAAGCCCAGATCGGTGGAGTGTTGCAGTGATGGTTGTCCTTCTCTAAGTTTCTCCCATCTCCACACATGATCTCTGGAGCTCAAACAGAGTGACCATCAGGTTCTTGGTCATCACTCTTACCATTCTAAGGCCCTTCTCCCCTGATTGCTCAGTTTGGCTGGGTGGCCAGCTATAGGAAGAGTCCTGGTTGTTCCAAACTTCTTCAATTAAAAAATTATGGAGGCCACTGTGCTCTTGGGAACCTTCAATGCAGCCAAGAACATTTTGTAGCCATCTCCAGATCTGTGCCATGACACAATCCCGTCTCTGAGCTCTGCAGATGTTCCTTTGACCTCATGGCTTGGTTATTGCTCTGATATGCATTTTCAGCTCCAATCATAGTGTAGAAAATCTCAAACATGATCCAGGGAAATGGGATGCACCTGAGCTCAATTTCATGCTTTTTAATACATTTGCACAGTGTAGATTGAAGTGAAAAATCAAATAATAGTTTAAAAAATTTTAGCATATGTGCAACATAAAAATTATGAAAAAATGAAGGGGTCTGAATACTTCATGAATGCACTGTAAATTCAGCAGGTAATTATAAGTAATAAGACATTGAGGTAAGGGTGAGCAATACACTAGTTAAACAGTACACAGTTATAAATGTGTCAACCAGTACAAATGTTGAAGAATTGTATATATTAGGGGTCAATAAAGCAGCTGCATCATACAACATGCACGTTCAAATAATCGTAATCCTTCACTCGAATAAATCCTAGTAGTAACATTTCGGTCATGGTCTATCCCATATTAAAAACTGAATTTAAAAAAAATCTGTTTCAACTGTTTTCAATTGTTTTTCACTCCAAGCGCAATATACCTGTATTGCAGGTTACACCGTAATATCTTCCCAATCCTGTAAAATTAGCCTAAAACGCCTAATCAAGGCATACCCAAAGTAAATTTAAAGCTTTTCTTGAACCTTTTTGAGTACATGCATGGTTTTGGTCACATTTGAAAGGGGGCAATCTGAAGTTTTTTCCCCAGTAGTCAGAATTACTGTAAGTGCTACTGATTTTGAGTAATAGAAGTTTGAACACAATGAAATAGAAGTTTGTTTTTCCGCCTGAAATTATTTTTTGCATACAGATGCCTGCAGATGACTATAACTTGTAGCTATTAGCTTGAGAACACAATGGGATCACAGCATGAAGCCTTACCTAGTCCAAGTTCAAATTTTATAACAATACCATAAAAAAATGAATATTTTACACATGTTTTTCTAAGGGTACACCCAGGCGTTTTACAAAAGTGCCTTTTGGATACTCCAAAAGGACCCTTTGGTAACCTAGGACAAAAAGGCTCCTACTTTTGAACGCTTCAACGTACAGTCATAATTTTGGGCTCTAATGAAAGATGACACTTAGAGCTATCATATTCCATATCCAGACCCACTATTAGTTTTGCTGACACAGAGTAACTGATGCATAAACACATTAGAGTGCCTTTTCCCTTCTTGAAACTAAATGTTGTGTATATAAAAGAGTCAAAACTAGTGCTATGGTGGACAATTTGTTTATATAAAAAATACACAACAAACTATTTACATGAATTTTTACACAAAGTATTTACAAACCATTATAAAATTGTACATGTTTCTAGCAACATGCCAGTCATTGCAGCAGTCACATTTGGGTACAAAGCATAAAGGCACATCACAGGAAGAGTACTTCACTGGTGTCTTTGCATGACACTGCCTGCACTTCAGACGACCAGCGGTGCAAGATTTGGTGATGTGCAACGGGCTGTGATGTGCTCTTCGTGGAGCAGGAGATACGGGTCTGGCTGTGGAGTGAGACCCCAACTCTGCCAGCTCCTCAGCAAGGGTCTCTCTGAAAGCCCTCCTCTCTTGATGTGGTGCTGTCCTGCTGCTCCACTTTATGTGGCCGCTTGCTGAGTGGGGGATAATAAATAAATGTCATTTACAAAGCTAGACACAACTTTTCCATCTTTTCTGTATTCTGTATTATATATATATAGTTTTTCTTTTCGAGTGTGTAAATATGTATTATTGTATGTATATTTACTGTAAATACTGTATACTTTGCCAATGTACTATGGAACAAATAGATGGGCCTACACCTCCCCCCATCAATTCAGCATTGTAACAAATAGATGGCCCTACACCTCCCCCACCTCCCCGCATTGTAACAAATAGATGGGCCTACACCTCCCCCCCATGAATTCAGCATTGTAACAAATAGACTCTCAAACACAACATATATTCTTATTTTCAACTTATATTTATTGATTTATTTATATATATATATATATTTCGCGTCCATTTATATATATATATATATATAAATATATATTTACAGTAAATATACAAAACAACTATATAGCATGTCAATAGATCTGAAACAAACAATGAACTATAACCTCACACACGCACAAACGGTTCAAACACTCACTGAGGAAACACACGACAAAGGGTAATTACAAAATGTGTATTCATTATTCAAACTAAAGCTTATTTATGCGGAATATACAGTAATATATGTTATAAAACACAAGAAAACACTTACTTGTCCAGAGCAATGTCTCATCTCTCCATAAACATTTCCTCTGCCTCCGAATTATCCGTATTGTTTTCAGAAATTTCATCTCCAAACTCTTAATTTAACCTTCTTATATCACATCCTGGGGTGAAAATCCTGTTTTTCGCGTCCGTTTCACCATATTTAAATCGCCAAATGTGTAAACAGTTCCAAAACAACACTCCAATGGTTTTACGCACAGACGCACAAAACACTGGGTAATGGCAAGGCAATTTTTCGCACACACATTACAGAACCATGCTCTAATCGTCCCACTAAAGCCGCATATCACTGTTTTCAGAATTTCATTGGCTATACGATGCGTCAGTCATTTCCACTCTTCGATGTAATTGGTTTGATCAGTAAACAAAGGAAAGTGGGTATGCCCTTACATTCGACACAGACTGTGGTTGGGTATTGAAGGCTTTGGACAGGACATGGAAGCTCCTATTGGGTCAAATGAGGTGTCAATCGAAAGGTCAGAGTGCGTGCTTCCATTTTGATACCAGATATAGGAAATGTTTACATCTGAACTGAAGTTATTACCGATAATATGTGAAAGATTAGGCACAGCTGCCAGGTGCTTTGAAATGATGCAACAAGAGTCTGTGGATATTTATTGATGTAATAATGTGATTTGGACTAAACATTTTACTTGATTTGATCGTTTGGACATTTGACAATGAAACAACACCGTTTTTGTCGGGAAGTTATGGCTCAGTGCACAACTATGAGGCATCATAGGTGAGTTGCCTGAATTTTGTTATTGGTTGTTTATATGTTGGTGGTCTGACAAAGATATAGATTGTACCTGCTGTTGTGATTGTATCTTAAAATGGTTTATATCAATAGAAAATCAAGAAATGTAGCTTTCCAAAGATATGTGGCATGTGTACCAATGTAACACACAGCAGTTTTGTTTATCGCATACTTTTATTTTGTACATTTAAGGGCCCGTCCGCGGGCTGTGAATTCTATCATGTTAAATTTAACTTGTTTAACCCTCCTATAGTCTTAAGAAACTGCCCTAAAGACTCCACATAATAGAAATCTGTTTTATTGTGGTCACAAAGTTTATAATGATAGAGAAAAAAATTATATAGTATATAGTAGATATTTCTGTCAACTAATGTTTTAGGAAAATATTAGATGTCTTTTACTATTGGGGGGCCTTTAGCCCCATGGTACCCTATGATATAAAATCATGTTAGTAAACTTATTTATGAACATATTACCTGATAAAAACTTTTAAGAATGCTCTCCGAGTGTGTTTGTGGACAAGTGCATAAGTGCACAAACCTCGTTTGAAGGGAAAGTTTGCAGTTTGGGTGAAAGATGCAGTACCCCATGGAGCAGGTGTAGGGGCTAGATAACAGTATGGGTCTAAATTTGAAAACATTTCAAATATTTTTAGGTTAAATTTGATTCACAAATGTATAAAAAAGAGATCCAGAAAGTCTAAATGTAAAATGTCACAAAGGTTCTTCCCATGTGGGTAAACATTTACTGAAATAGAATGAACAAATTCTTTTAAATTGTAATTTCTCATAAACAATTATATACAAAACAAAATTTTCTTTTTAATTAGTTTGTTTTGATGGTCTTGACAAAGTCACAACATTTTGGTCATTTTTTACCTGGGAAAGGTAAAACATATATTATAAATACAGCATAGATTTAGGTACTGCAACCCAAAGACAACAAGGGTTAACAACATTTGAGTAAATTACTTTTGCAGTATTTGTTTTTACGTCATATATGACTTTTGTGCTCAGCTGTGTGTATATTCCACCAAGCGCCAACGTCATGGCCAAGGCAGCAAGTGAGCATATAGCGTATAACACACAGTCTATGCTCAGCAAATGCCCAGACACCCCAGTGTTACTCCTTGGTGATTTTAACAGCTGTTGGCTTAATCATTCTCTGCCAGCCTTCAGCCAATATGTAGATTTAGCAAAAATATAGATCTATGCTACACAGCCAGAGCTCTTCCACCACTATGACTAGCGGACCACAACATCATCCACCTACTTCCTGTTTACAAGCAACAGCTGAAACAACATAGGCCCGTAACACACAGCCAGCCCCTGTCAACCTCTGTTATAATGAAATGTTTAGAGAAACTGGTTCAAAACCTCATCTCAATGGATCCCCTCCAATTTGCAAATAAGCAGAGGAGAGGTACAGATGATGCTGTGGCCTGTCCCCTGCACTGTCTGTTAACACCTGGACACCCCCGGAATTTATACAAATGACTGTCAAAGTCCATCCACCACTACCCTCTTCTTTTTGGGAGTGGTGGTGGCGTAGTGGGCTAAAGCGCATAACTGGTAAGCAGAAAGTCGCTGGTTCGATCCCCACTGCCACCACCTGTGTCCTTGAGCAAGGCACTTAACTCCAGGTTGCTCCGGGAGGATTGTCCCTGTAATAAGTGCACTGTAAGTCGCTTTGGATAAAAGCGTCTGCCAAATGCATAAATATAAATATGCAGATGACACAGCCATCCATGCATTGCTCTATAATAACAGCAATGACTCTCTCTCTCTGCCTATCAACACGCCATATCCCATTTTAGCACATGGTGCGATGATAACTTTCTCCACCTTAACATCTCAAAAACTAAAGAACTGCTCTTTAGCCCACCCCCAACCCAAAACACTGATTCATCTCACTATGATTCATCTCACTATCAAATGAGAAGGTAGAAGTGGTGGAGTATTTCAGATACCTCTGCATTATACTGGAAAATAAACTCAGCTTCAATTGGCACACAATTGACATTTACAAGAGACTTACAGCCATCTGTAAACTCTAAGCACCTGTCTGTCCAACCGCATCATCATCTTCTGTACCGTAGCATTATTGAGCCTGTTTTTATGTATGGTGACATATGCTTTTTCCATATGCTTACAGTCACTAATAAGAACAAACTCTTAAAGATAACTAATTTAGCTTGCAAACTCATTGGTATTCCCACCTTAACTTGTCCGATTGTGTCACCTCATCTCTAATCCGAAAAGCCCTCTCAATCATACATGACCCAGACCACCCACTCTACCAGCACTTCATCCCCCTTCCTTCTGGCCATAGGTATAGAATACCCATGTGCAGAAAGGCCAGTTTTAGCAAGAGCCTTGTTCCCATAGCCATCCATCCATCCATCCATCCATCCATCCATCCATCCATCCATCCATCCATCCATCCATCCATCCATCCATCCATCTATCTATCTATCTATCTATCTATCTATCTATCTATCTATCTATCTATCCCAATTTTCCAATGTCCGCCATTGTGGGCATCGGCCATTTAGAATTTTGTCATAAAATGCCATATTTTACAAAGCATTGACGTATCGTTACGAAACTTGGTATGCATCATAGGCACCATACACTGTGGGTACCTACAAAGGTTGGGGCCAGTGCCCTCTTGTGAAAAAGTTATAACAAAATATGTAAAAATGCTTATAACATTTAATTAGTTTTGCCTATTGTCCTGCCACTGCTCTCATCTGATTCCTTGGGTCATGCAGAATACACTGATACCCAAACAGCCATGCTGTGTTAATTTAATTGAAAAACTACTTTTTCTAACTCCTCCTAGACCATAAATCAGATTCACATGAAAATTGGTGACAGTGCCAACTGTTGGTCAATAGTTATAATGAATTGTATTGTGATATAAGCAATTTTACTTACTCCTTACTTGCCATTTGTGTGCTCGGCCCCATAATTGCTGCTTGCATCTATATTGTGGAGTTGCTCCTCTCTTCACTGCTCTTTCAGCTTAAACTCTTCTGTTCACCTTTCAACTACTTGTTTCAACATGGCTCTGGTAATTTGGTCTCATTCAGACAAAAGAGCATCTGTTAGCTCAAACACTAATTTTGGGCGATGATGGGGTCTGACTCACAGTCAGTGTTTGGATTAATCTCAAAAGTGTTCAATGGGGTTCAGGTCTGGACTTCGCACAGGAAAGACATGTTTTTTCTACAACACACTCAGCAAACCATTAGGTTTGTTATTGTTTGTTGTAATGTAGGAAAAATGGATGACAGATTAAGATAAATATATCGAACAAAGATATGAAAGAGAGAGTGAATTGGCAATACGCCAAAATAATTTCACTCACTCTAGTTTCTCCAGTTTACAGTGTGGATCCTTCAGTAGATCAGAGAGCAGCTTCACTCCTGAGCATCCTGTTTCAAAAGTATAGACACAAGACATAAACAATATGTGTGTTAAAAGGATTTTACTGGGATATGCCAGTAAATAGTTATAGCCAATTTTACAACTTTGTTGCCATGACGATGTAATGCAATGGTATACTGGCAGTACCACAGTGTTTTTCAAACGGTAGTACTGTATTTGAGGGAATACTAGAATGTACTTAATGTTCGGTAGCAATATTCCCAGATAGTAATGGTATTTGGCTGTACTCGGTTGTAAAGCAGCATTAGAGGCTTAGGCTCTGCCTCACCCGCAGTAACAACATGTATCCTAGTGCTGCAGCAGCTGTTGTTTATACAGAACACAGGGGAATGGAACAGAACACTGAGATCTCAAGAAACGCTTTTCGAAAATTAGAAACTTCTTTCCTGTCACAGCGTTCTAAAACGGATTACTTATGTTTATGCAATGGCCAAAGACCTCCATTTTATGCATGTGTACATTGAATGACAATTAAAAAAATAGTGCAACAGATAGGTACATCATTCAGCCTGCTATTCAAACAACAATAACGGTATCTAGATAATACTCATTATTAGGGCTGCAAGGATCAACAGCTGGTGATGTGCACATCACCGCAAAATTTGCACACAAAAGGAGATGTTTTGATTCATATCTTGGTCTGAATATTCAATACAGTGTCAGTGGGTAATGACCCATTTCAGTGTATAAAAAGAACCAAAAAGATCATAAAAGTAGGCCATGCATCCCCTGCCTCATATTCCAAGTCTTCTGGAGGCATACGATGGGTTTGGTGAGAACCAACCCGGATTATAAGAATAAAAGCTTTCAGTGAAACTATTGACATCGTTGCACAGTCATGAGCACTATGAGAAGATTGTTCACAGTGGCACGCATATTCACATGAGAATTTGCTTTGTTTTAACATAAACTATGTATTATGACACAATTACAATATTCCTTAATGTTTTTCAAAGTGTATTTTAAAATGCAGGGGGGCATTGATTTGATAATACAAAAGAATAATATCACTCACTGTAGTTTCTCCAGTTTACAGTGTGGATCCTTCAGTAGATCAGAGACCAGCTTCACTGCAGAATCTCCTGGTTCATTATAGTTCAGATTGAGCTCTCTCAGGTGTGAAGGGTTTGATTTTAGAGCTGAAGCCAGAACAGCACAACTCTGTTCTCCAATATTGCAGTATTCAAGCCTGCAGAGAGAAGACAAAAACTCCTAAAAAAAAAACAGCAAAGTGCACAAATAAATTGAGCAAGTGAGATCAAATCATGAGTTATAAATGTACAGTTTTGATATGTCAAATCATCTTTATAGAATGCATGACACTGCATGAATGTGTGTGTTAAATCAAATCACTTTGTTACCCAGCCAGGTCTACTAAGCAACCAATTGGCCCGGTTGCTAGGGAGGGTAGAGTCACATGGGTTAATCTTCTCGTGGTCGCTATGAAGTGGTTCTCGCTCTCGGTGGGGCACATGGTGTGTTGTGCATGGATGCTGCGGAGAATAACACGAAGCCACTACACGCGCTACGTCTCCGCGGTACCTTGTTCAAAAACCCACGTGATAAGAATCACGGATTGAGTTGTGCACAACTGCAGAATTTTGAGCAGGCTGTTGTCGACAGACAGTGAAAGTCAATGTGCATGCCTTTATAGAAAATAACTGTTTGGAATTTTAGACCTGTCCGATGTGCGACACCCTTTAAGTTACCCTGCCGCTCACACTTTCCAAAGTTGTGTTGAGAAATATGGATGAAGAGACAAAGAATTCTGTGCAATTAGTAGCCCTATTTATATCATAGAAAACATACTGATATAGATTGATAATAATTGGGAAAACGTTCTGATTATCAATGCATGAAAAAGGCATCGATCCCAAGCCTACCATGTACACAAGTGTAACTGACTAACAATCTTGGGTGCATGGTCCACAACACTGCAGTTGTGTATGGACAGGAGGATACTGTATATGTAAAATACACAATGCGCAGAACATTTTCTGTACAGTATACATGATACACAGTCAGTATCACATTTCTTTGATAATCAATCGTCAATCATTTGCTATTAATAATTTATTCAATCAAGAGTAGTAAGAAATGGTGAAGATCTAAAATGCTGATTAAATGAAAGGAAACGGATCATGTATCCATGAGGCATTAGGACTGTGGTGGTGGTAACAACTTAGCATCAAGTAACTCTGTTATGGTTATATCCAGATCTGCGCATCATACCACATTGTATTTGGACTCGTTTTAATTGGGAGCATCTGCTCTAAGTAACCTGGTTCATTTTAATTCATTAAAAGGAAAAATGCTACAAAAAACTCACATGTAAATCTGCTTTCCATACAAATGCTCAGCTTT
This sequence comes from Xyrauchen texanus, assembly GCF_025860055.1. Classification (NCBI taxonomy): domain Eukaryota; kingdom Metazoa; phylum Chordata; class Actinopteri; order Cypriniformes; family Catostomidae; genus Xyrauchen; species Xyrauchen texanus. Next base: position 4,688,820 of record NC_068306.1, on the reverse strand, counting down.
TACTCTCTATACATTGGGGTGTGAGTGCTTGTTGCATTCTACTCGATCGAGACATTTACAGCGACATTTGGCACATCATGACCATACCATCTATATCAAGTTTCGACCATATGTTTGACAGTTTTATATACAGTAATCTTTTCTTATAAGATATGAAAAGGGAACACTTCTAATGCTGTTAAGAGTTATGTTGCCTAAATGCATTGTAAAGTCCAGCTTCTAAGCTTTCTAACAACAAACATTTTGTGTTGGTGAAGCTAGTAAGTTTGAAGGAGGACTTGATGTGATTTGATAATATGATGGAATAATATCACTCACTCTAATTTCTCCAATTTACAGTGTGGATCCTCCAGTAGATCAGAGAGCAGCTGCACTGCTGCATCTTCAGGCTCATTATAGTTCAGACTAAGTTCTTTCAGGTGTGAAGGGTTTGATTTTAAAGCTGAAATAAGAACAGCACAACCTTCCTCTCCAATACAGCAGCATTCCAGTCTGAAGAGAAAAGGAGAAAACTCCTCACACTTACAGATCAACACACATGTTCTGCAGGTATAGGACTTCCAGTTAAAGCGTTTTTGTGGCCACCTTCATAAGAAGTCTAAAACATGAAAAAGGACTAAACAAAGCATGACAGAATATGAAAAAGAGGTGATCATGGCAATTGGGGACACCTCTCAAAACTGAACTCAGACTAAAAGACATTTTCCAAACTAGAATTATAAACTTCATCCAGATCACAATGAAAGATCACAAAAGCAGAGGCAGGTACGCAGTCCTGTGTCCTCCTCGATGAAACAAACAAGGACTTTTCTAATTCTTACAGAAGTGGGGGTAAAATATTTTACAATCAGGCCAAGGGTCTTGTCAAGACTCAAGCTATAGTCTTAATTTGTCTGTCCAAGTGTCAACACAATGCATAATCGAATACTGAAAGGACACTGGCTAAGGAAGTGTAAATAAAAGTTGTGTGAAGGGGTCAGGAATTGGCTATTCGGCAGGTCTACCCTGCTGGTAGTTGCTGGAACTACACCCTGTGAAGGGTAAAGTATTGGGGCTTTTCCACTGCATGGTACAACTTGACTCAACTCTGCTCACTTTTTGGGGGTTTTCCACTGTGGATAATACCTGGTACTTTTTTTATTACCACCTCGGTTGAGGTTCCAAGCGAGCCGAGCCGATACTAAATGTGACATCAAAACCCTGCAGATCACTGTTTGGTCAGAGAGAATAGTCACTACCGGCGTCACTGGATTTGCGACATGGGACATCAACCTGCTAGTTTTAAAGTTAGCTACAGTGATAGCAGTATCATTTGTTCACGTGACATTCGAATTGTAAAAATAAATGGCTGTGTGCAAAACCACGCCGTGGTCAATAAACGAGGAGCAGACGTTCCTCTCGTTAGCGAAGAACGAAACAACGCGAAACTGAAACGTGTTTCTGGAAGTGTCTCAGCTGTTGGCCGCACACGGCTACCACCGGACCTACCAACAGTGCATTGAAAAGTTAAACAAAACTTAAGTGACTACAGAACCATCAAGGAAAAGTGGAAGTGGACGCTATCCACACAGGCGAGCAATGGGACTGAGATTGCCCTGGACTCAGCCATGGCTGGAGTTCACAATGGAGGATGGTACGTTTTGTTACATTAACTCTACATTCTGCTTGAAAGCTTCACTTTATTTAGTTGACCAGCTACTGGAAACTTGCTTCTAAAACAACCAGGCCAATTTAACCGTTACACTTGTGTAAAATCACCATACAACAACAGCTTTATGCAGCACAATGAGCTAGCAGCTAACAGCTAGCGATTGTTTTTCGCGATTGTTTTTCACTTGTTATTGTTTATTGTTTTATGTCACATTTAAGATGATGTCACGGCAGCAGAGGCGGCACAACTATGATGATCAGCATATAATCCCACCCACGTTGAGGCGGCAATAAACAGCAGTGGAAAAGCAAGCTCAGAAAAGTAAAGAGAGTAGAGTCGTAACGTGCAGTGGAAAAGTGCCATATGTTGCTCCATTGACAGTCATACAAAAATAGCTGTGACCAAGGTTGCAACCTGTCCTGTAAATGTGGGATCGTCCTGTATTTATCCTTGTCCAATGGTGTCAATCATTGATGACTGTTAATTTAACATTGGATATTTTACCTACGGTGGATAAGGGACCATCTGAAAAGTTCACACTTTGTGCTAAAACGTGCTAAAACTGTGGAGGTGTGTTAAGGGACTGTCTGAAAATGTCAGCGAGCAACCCACCATATAATAACCCCCCAGTAGTATTACTCACTCTATTTTCTCCAGTTTACATTGTGGATCCTTCAGTAGATCAGAGAGCAGCTTCACGGCTGAATCGCCTGGCTCATTACTGGTCATATTGAGCTCTCTCAGGTGTGAAGGGTTTGAACTTAGAGCTGAAATCAGAATTGCCCAACCTGCCTCTCCAATATTGCAGTGAGACAGCCTGTAGAGAGAAGGAGAAACACTCATCACAGTAATAACATATTCACACCAAATCTCAAATATTTCAAAAGAACACTAGGTGTGAACAAACATTCCTATGAAGCCATTCACAATAGGGCAATGCCCGGTGACAGAACAAAGATATTTGGTAAGTGCTACTTTTTTTCATTATGCTACTTTGTTGCATAAAGCCACTCTTTCAGTCCCGCCGCTCCCTATATACATATTGTGCAGTCTGCATAGGGCACTATCTCCATAGGGGGGCTATCATCTTACCCCAGGGGGGCATCAGAAACTCCACTGGCTTCCCTTACTCGCACGGTATATGTTAATCAAGGACCCAGTAGCAGTCGTGGAACATAGACGATTGCCTAGCGCTCACACTGCATCTTGCAACTTTTGCACTGTGCCTCGATCCACATACATACATTTAATGAGATAATAGTCAGGGGTGTCAGACCATTGGCCATGTTGGACCTGAGTAACAGTGTTCTCTCACTAGAGGGGGGTCCACGGTTGCACGTCTACGTGTTTACATTTCTGACTTGCGAACTCTTGCTCGCAAGCCCTTCAGTGGCATTTATTACAATGGCAAGCTGTTCTACATACAGTGCAAGATGCTATGAATGACTCATGACAGGATCACAACTAGCTCATGGGAACACAAATCTCACCCATTGTGACAAAAACCTTATAAGTAACACAAACAATTTTTTAGTAAAATATTTTCCAGTGCAAATACTTATTTTCCAGGACATTTAGGCATTTTTCAAACGTTACATGACTTTTCCTACCAAAACCACATTGCAAAATTCCATGTTTCTAGGATGCGTGGGAACCTTGATTTATATATATCCCCCACCACAAACCCAAATTATTTAGGGGGCCCTAAATTAGCTCTGTGCCAGGCCCCAACATTTGGCGCTACGCCCCTGATAATGGCTAATATCATTTAACATTTAATTGACATAATAAATGACACAATATTAACTTTGCCAGCCCTAATGATGAAAGAAAAATATGACTCACTGCAGTTTCTCCAGTTTACAGTGTGGTTCCTCCAGTAGTTTAGAGAGCTTCTTCACTCCTAAATCTCCTGGTGTATTATAGTTCAGATTGAGCTCTCTCAGGTGTGAAGGGTTTGAACAAAGAGCTGAAATAAAAGCAGCACATCCGTCCTCTCTAATACTGCAGTCATCAAGCCTGCAGAGAGAAAAACTCACACCTGCAGCTCAACACATAAATACAGCAGGACAATACAATAGAATAAGTCACATTGTGTGTGAGTGTGTGTGTGTGTAACATATTTTCGCGAAAATAAAGTCGCACCTGACTATAAGTCACAATGGGTCAAAATCGCATTGTTGAGAGTAGAAAAACACATATAAGCATATTGCACTGACCCGGGAGCTACGTTTAGCCACTCACATGTCAAATGTGCTCTGTGAAGATTACAGTCCCTCAGAATTTACAGACTGTATCAGTGTTTTTGGGCTTGCTTTAAATGGGACAGTTTGCTTTAAATAATCATATGTAACAGTTTCTCATATTCTTTTTATGTTTCATGAAAGAAACACTACAAGTAAGCCACATCCGTTTATAACATCTGTAACTCTATGCTGTGCACAAATAAACAGCTTTTAGTCTGTGAGTAAAACAATACACCTGTTGTATTCTATTCATTCATTCATTAACATTAGCAACTGTGGATATTTCTGATATTTGTAACCCTCTTGTATTAATTATCCGGTTCACTGACTGAATACTATTAGTGTGATGAAATGTCATTCAGTGAGCTTGTGAGGAGTTGCGTTTGACAGCAGTTTAGAGTTGGTTAGAACAATAATGTTATGATGGACAAAATATTTAAACTGGTTGCATAAAGTACTCTCTGTACAGCAGTACAAATTCTGAATCTAAGTACCAATTATCATTGTCCCATCTCTGTCCCATCACATGTTGAGTGATCCAAACATAATCTGCAGCCTGAAACTGAACTTTTGATCAGATTTTAGGAGTGAATGCACTTAGCTGCATAAAGAGCTATAGGATGCTCCCTTGTTCCCTATGTAGTGAATGACTTAACAGTATATACAATATACAAAAATGCATCAAAGTGAGTGATTAGATATTTTGATAGAAATATATCTTACTGTAGTTTCTCCAGTTTACAGTGTGGATCCTTCAGTAGATCAGAGAGCAGATTCACTGCTGAATTTCCTGGTTTATTATAGTTCAGATTCAGCTCTCTCAGGTGTGAAGGGTTTGATCTCAGAGCTGAAACCAGAACCGAACAACCTTCCTCTCCAATATTGCAGTTTGATATCCTGAAGAGAAGAAAACTGTTCTTTGTATGTGATGCAGTAAATTTCAAACTCTTTAATTGAGCTCACAATTATCATCACTATACATGCACATTTAGACAGAAAATAAATGTAACAAAAATGGAATCACAAATAAATGTCATGTATAAATAACTAAGATCCAAGAAATAGAGGCCAAGTCTAAGTCAAGTCTAATGTCTTTCAAGGCAAAGTCCAAGTCAAGATTCATATCTTTCAAGGCAAAGTGCAAGTCAAGATTCATGTCTTTCAAGGCCAAGTCTAAGACAAGTCTCATGTCTTTCAAGGCCAAGTCTAAGTCAAGTCTCATGCCTTTCAGAGCCAAGTCTAAGTCAAGTCTCATGTCTTTCATACCAAGTCTAAGTCAAGTCTCATGTCTTTCAAGGCCAAGTCTAAGTCAGGTCTCTTGTCTTACAAGGCCAAGTCTAAGACAAGTCTCATGTCTTTCAAGGCCAAGTCAAGTCTTTCAGGGCCAAGTCTAAGTCAAGTCTCATGTTTTTCAAGGCCAAGTCTAAGTCAAGTCTCATGTCTTTCAGGGCCAAAGACATGAGTAATTACTAAAACGGCAATTGCGAGTGGGGTGGCCAGGCTTTGGTCCATGGTGGCCCCTGGCCACCCCCTAGCTCCACCACTGGCTGTGCCCTTTATATAGCAAGTATGATGTATGTGAGCCTTTGGATTTGCCTGGATGAAAAATATTAGACATAAATTTGTCATAACACACAAGCAGTGATAGGTTTTCATGCCTCTCTTATAAACACAGTTTAAACATTCACAGTGCAAAAATGAGTGCACATTTCTAGGCTAATGACATGGAGATGTTGTCAGAGCCCTATTAAGTAATTAAGAACTATTCACAAGAAGCATTCCCTGTTGGAAGCATCCATAAAGTGCAGATTGTTCTGAAAAATTCTAGAGTGTCAGCTAAAGACTTGCGTAAATCTTTGGAACATCATAACATCTCTGTTGACGTATATATGATACATCAAGAACCCAACAAAAATGGTGTTCATGAGGAGGACACCATGAAGGAAACCACTACTGTCAAAAAAGTACATTGCTGCAGGACGTAAGTTTGCAAATGAGCATGTGGACATTGCACAGAACAACTGGTTCAATATTCTGTGGACATATAAAACCAAAGTTGAGTTGGTTGGAAACACCAACATTAAAACCTCATCCCAATTATAAAGTACGGTGAAGGGGGACAATTTGGTTGGGGCTGCTTTGCTCTCCAAGAGCCTGGACAGCTAGAAAACATCTATGGAAAAATTAATTCAGAAGTATTTCAGGCCATTTTCAAGGTGAATGTAAGGCCATCTGTCTGCCAAATGTCAATAGAGGTTGGGTGATGCAACAGGACAGTGTCCCAAAGCAAAGAGTCAACAGCACAGTGGCGTCAATAGAAGAAACTGCACCTTCTGGAGTGACCCAGTCAGTATGTTCACCTCAACTAGATTTAGATGACTGTGCATGACCTCAAATGAGCCATTTACACCAGTCATCCCAAGAATATTCCTGAACTGAAGGAATGGTGCAACATTTCATAAAGTTTCAATAAATGTTTGGTGGAGGTTATTGGTGCCAAAGAAGGGTCAACCAGTTATTAAAGACCAGGGTTCACATACTTTTGCCACCCTTCGCTGTGAATTTTACATGGGGTGTTCAATAAAGAATGCATGCATACTTGTTCAAGCAACTGTATACTGAACAAGCGGTTTTATCTTTATAGACGAACAACAACATGCATGCATACTTACATCCAGTGCAATAATTATGCATACAAGTATAAAATTATATAAAGAGATAATTACTTAAATGTATCCAGTTTACAATTCTTCAGGCCAGCAGAGAGCAGCTTCACTCCTGAATCCTGCAGGTCATTGTTACTCAGATCCAGCATTCTCAGACTTGAGGAGTTTGAGCTGAGAGCGGAAGCCAGTGCTGAACAGATTTTCTCTGTCAGATTACAGCCACTTAAACTGGATGAAAAATGACAACAAAATCTTAACTAGCAGAAAACAGTACAGAATTAGCTCATAAAATAATGGTAGCATAAGTTCACATGTACGTTGTATCCTTTGCTGTGAAGATAATCACATTTGACTTAATCTCTCTGACTATATTACAGTAAAATGTCAGAAATTTGTGGACCGGTATGACTAACCCTCAAGTTCACATACAATGTTTTTTGGAGGCCCGCGGCAATGCGGAGGCCCTAGACAATTGCCTAGCTAGTGTTCATTATATCGGTTGACAAGATTGCAAGACAGCAGAGTCTATAGTTATCAAAAATGCATGTTAATGCCAGCTGTAAAGGGGGCCATTGCTGTTTGATAGTGGGGCGAAATTTTAACAAGAACAATAGTAACAGGTGGGCGTTAAGCAGCTGTTTGTTTACACATGCTTACATCGTCATTTATCATCAGGATAAGATGAACATGCTCATCTCAAAAGTTCAACATAGATTATATGCAGCTTCCAAACTGAAAATACTCACTCTGCTTTTCTGGATGCTTTGACCACTGGCAGCAGCCTTAGAAAACACTCCTCTGATAGATGATACTCACTCAGCTTAAAATTATCCAGCTCCTGCTCTGAGTTTAGCAATGCAAACACCAGAGCTGACCACTGAGCTAAAGAGAGACTGACTCCAGACAGATGGCTGGTACCGGTTCTGCTCAGATACGACTGGACTTCCATCACTAGAGAATGATCATTCAGTTCATTCAGACAGTGGAACAGATTAATGGATTTTTCTGGAGAGGGATTCTCCCTGATCTTCAACTTAATGTACTCAACTATTTCCTGTTTGCTGTGAGAGTTTCCAGTCTGTCCTAACAATCCTTGTAAGAGAGTCTGATTGGACTCCAGGGAGAGGCCCAGAAGGAAGCGAAGATAAAGGTCCAGGTGTCCGTTCTCACTCTGTAATGTCTTGTCCACTTCACTCTTTAGAAAATCAGTCATGGTTGACTTCTTTTCTTTTTCATGAAGAAAGGAAAGGAACTTAAACAAGGCAGCAAGAAACTCCTGAACGCTCAGATGCACAAAGCTGAACACCTTCCCCAGACACAGTCCAAACTCCTCTCTGAAGATCTGGGTACAAACTCCTGAGTACACCGAAGCTTCTCTGACATCGATACCAGACGCTCTCAGGTCCTCCTCGTAGAAGATCAGATTCCCCTTTTCCAGTTGCTCAAAAGCCAGTTTCCCCAGTGACAGAATGCAGTCTGCAGCCTGCTGAAGATCTACTTGACATTTCCCATCATACTTCTGGGTCTTCAGCTTGGTCTGAAAGATGAGGAAGTGTATGAACATTTGAGTGAGAGTCTTGGGGATCTCGACACTCTCCTCCTCCTCCTCCTCCTCCTCCTCCTCCTCCTCCTAACATTCTCTCTAGAACAGTAGCTGAAATCCAGCAGAACACTGGGACGTGGCACATAATGTACAGACTTCTTGATGATTTGATGTGTGTGATTGTCCTGTTGGCCAGTCTCGGATCATTTATTCTCTTGCTGAAATACTCGTCCTTCTTGGGGTCATTGAACCCTCGTACCTCTGTAACCTTGTCAACCCACTCAGGAGGGATCTGATTGGCTGCTGCTGGTCGAGAGGTGATCCAGACGAGAGCAGAAGGAAGCAGATTGCCCTTGATGAGGTTTGTCAGCACCACATCCACTGAGGCGGATTCGGTCACATCCCACAAAATCTCATTGTTCTGGAAATCTAGAGGAAGTCGACACTCATCCAAACCATCAAAGATGAAAATTATCTTTAAGTCCTTGTAATCGATTGATTTCAGTTCGTTCATTTCAGTGAAGAATTTATGAAGTATCTCCATCAGACTGATCCTTTTCTCCTTTATCAAATTGAGCTCTCTGAAAGGAAGTGGAAATATGAAGTGAACGTCCTGATTTGCTTTTTTGTCAGCCCAGTCCAGTATGAACTTCTGGACAGAAACAGTTTTTCCAATGCCAGCGACACCTCTTGTCAGCACAGTCCTGATGGGTTTGTTTTGTCCAGGTAAGGGTTTAAAGACGTCGTTGCATTTGATTGGTGTCTCTGATCTACTGTATGTTGTCTCCATCTGTCTCACCTCATGTTCATTATTGACATCTCCACTCCATCCCTCTGTGATGTACAGCTCTGTGTAGATCTCATTCAGTAGAGTTGAGATCCGTTGATTTGAGAAACCTTCATTGATTCTCTGACATTTCTGCTTAAGTCTGGACTTGAGTTTTTGTTGATTCAATAAGATATGTTCTAAAGAGAAAGAGTAACAATAGTTTTGAAAGATCAGTTGAACTATCAGATCACTATTAGTGGTCGACCGATATATCGGAGAGGCCGATAAATAGGACGATATTCAAAACAATAATTTGAATGATTGTCATTGGCCAACAAACATTCACGTTTGGCCGATTAGCTTCTCAAGATGCGATGCCGCCAAGAATCTCCTGCTTGCATATAATGTTGCTGTCTGAGACATGTTATTGAGCCATCATAGTTCATTCTTTTGTTACATGCTATCGTGTTACTACAATAGACTATTGCGCAACAACTTCTCAATTAAACTCTTCTGCGTATCAGAGAGACGCGCAGGAGTTTGTGATGTTTAAAGTGCTTGTGTTCTTGTTTAATGATATCAAGGCAAATATAAATAAAACCTCTATCATATGCCATCTGTAAATATGCGGATACCTCGTTTATACAGATGTAATTCACGAACCTTGAAACTTGCACAAATCCGGGATTTTCAGGATTTTCATTTTCAATATTAAGTTGAATGATATTTATCGGCCTACCAGCCACCTTAAAAATTTAAGAGGTCCAAGAATGACCCATTTTGGATAAATTAACTTAAAATATAATGAGATGGATCACTTGTTGAATATTTGTTGTAAATGTATTTTGTTGTTCTTGCCAATGTTTGATTCATCTTTAATACTGAAGTTTGTTCCTGATCATCACCATCATCCTATATCAGTGACTGAACACAAACAGTTGTTGATTATTAGCTACAGGCTACTATTGAAAAACAGGTTACAAATAATCAGGAAAAACTGACACTGTGGCATAATAATCACATGACTCTTACTGGTTTGTAGTGTGTCAGCAAGATCTGTCTGGTTCATCATCCTCAGGACGTGCAGTGTGATCTTCAGAAACCCCTCACTGAGTCTTCTCTGACCTTCATCCTCATCCTCCTCTTCCTCTCTCTCAGAGTATGCTGGGTAATCTGGCTTCATGAGAGTCTTCAATCTCTCCAGCTCTTTCTTCATCAGAGAGAAGATTTCCTGCTCAAGCTCCTGTGTTCAATCACAGCCAATATTCACACAACAACAGAGATTGAATTGAAGAGTCAAGAAACTTGTGCCAGAAAACCAATAATATCAAGTAATATGTGGTAGGAGTTGGCCCATGGCGTAAACTACTCTCAAGTAAAACAATCTTCATTTCTCTCGTTTTCTAATAAACAAGCTGGAGACGCAGGAAGCCTGTGGCTAGTTGTTACTATTATCTGTGATTCTCATTTAGTCCATACTCATATGGTTGATTGACATGCACACTCCAATTATGTTGATTCACAGTTGACAACATAGCAACGGTCCATACTAGATGTTGTGATTGGTTAACTTGTGACAGAATGATCTGATTTTGTTGTTATGTTGTTTTTGGGCACGTTTTAATCTGGATCATCTGCTTAAAGTAACCCATTTCCCATTCTCTGTTTACAGCCCCTTTCTACCATTATCTGTATAACGTTATATCCAATATTACAACTTTGTTGTCATGCCAATGGAACCCTGTAACCCTGTAAAAATAAAAAGGTTGGTAAACCAATTTATCCCATATAAATCATATCATATCAACAATGTTTATTGACTGGCCCCATTCAATTCCATTGTAAGTGCCTGTCAGGATCCTGCCATCTCTGCCAATAGTTGTTATATTGTGTTCTTATCCTTCTGCTCTGTTATCTCTCGTGTTCTCTGCCCTGCTTGTTTCTGTCCTTATTTGCCTCACCAGTTCTCCTCATTTGCCTCCTGATTTTGTTTGTTGTTCTGTTGTTGGCTCATTGCTTGTGGTGCCCTGTCCGATCATGGTTTCCCAACGGGCTGGTTTGTTCCTGGTTTTTCTTTCAATTGTGTATATTTTTAATGCCTGTTTCTGCATTTTTTATGTTTTTGCTCTCATAGGATGTTTCGTTTCTTGCCCTGTTTTTTTTTGACAGTGTCATGCTGTACGCCCTTTTTACAAATGCTACTGATCAGAGCTTAACGTGTACTAAAACCGAAACCTTCCTTAAAACTAAGGTGGGAACAACATTCAGCTTTGAATCTAACTACAGCTCCTGAGCAACTGAAATAAAGCACACCTTGAAAATAGAGTCCATCTTTATCTTTCCAGCGCAGGACTTTAATCCCTCCTGTTTGTTGCTACAGAGGAACAATAACACACTGAGTTTTCTGGTTAAGATCTACACAAACATTTCATTCACAACAGGAAATACACTGATGAATGTATCCATCACTCAGAATAATGCACAGTGTAAAGTTGGACAACTTTTGAAATTAGGTTTAGAAAGAATACCATTTGAAAACTACTTTTATCATTATAAAAGATGTTGATGTTGAACAGACAGAAACAAGATCCTGCAATAATTGCCAATCGAATTAAGTAGAAGTTGGTCTGAAAATGAAAACAGCACTAAAATCAGCTGATAATCAATACAGTCACCCGTAGATTGTGCATCTCTACTTTGAATCGTGACACTGTTCTCACCTCACATCAGCAGAAGAGTCTCCTAAACTGAAGTTCGATAGAGGATCCATCGACTGCTCACTCTTCACGGACACACAGCTGGGTTCAGGTGCAGGTGAGTCTGATCTCTGGTTTGAAATTATCCTAAAAACCATCAATAGCTCAGCTTAAATTAAAATGTTACCCTGCACTATTGTTTGGCATTGAATTAATTGCAGACGTCTTTCCGAACAAGGACTCGATACTATCTAGCAAAGTTTACTACTCCATACGTAGACCCTCAAATGGCTTTATTACAGGTCTGGATCTTAAACCGCGAGACTGTCCTCACCTCAGTTTAGCAGAAGAGTCTCCAGAGCTGAATTTAATTGGAGGATCCATCGATGCATCACTTCTCAAAGACACACAGCTGGGTTCAGGTGAGTCTAATTTCCTTTTAGGAGGCATCCTGAAAACAGCTGTGAAATATGAACTTTCAATCTCTCTTCAGTTTCTCATATTCACAGTCCCTTAGATCTTCTAGAACAATTATAGGATAATTAATGACATCATGCAAACATAGGCCTGTCACTATTTTTAAATAATCATCCGTTTGTGCTTATTTGAGACAAACATGATTATTGAGTACTTTGAACTCTTACCGCATTTTACTGTCCAAATAAGGCAATTTTAAGCAAATATAGAAATGCCATGAACGGCACATTTTTGTGTCTCATTATCCGGTGTTATTGCATAATGTGAGCACAGGGGCTGTTCTAGGGTCAGTGGATATTCGTGGCTTTGGCCAGACCTCTGTGGAAACATATTGTTGGCATATAATTATGTTAAACTGTGACAAGGAGTAGGCCGGGGCCTGGCCGTGACTACGCACGCCCAGCCCCCAATCGGGCTAATCAGTTGAGGACAGGGATAAGTGCTATGGGACGTGGCAGTTCGGAGAGAGAGAGCTACAGGCAGCTGCCCTGTATGCGTTTACATTTGTGTGTCTTTGTGCTTAAGTTTATTAAAAACATTACTTTGATGCTTCGTCCAGTTTCTGCCTCGTCCTTTCCATTGAACCCTGTTACATTGGTGCCGAAGCCCGGGAAGGAGGAGGGATATGCCATCGTAGAGTCCTCGCCACCACCATCCACCCCAAAGGAGCAGCCACGGCCATCCGCCGGGGGATGGAAGAGTTGCTACCGGCCGCCTGGACACTGAGGAATGGCCGCCGTCCGTGTGGGGATGAGGGGCTCGCGGTAGAGCCCCTGCCAGGGGTGGAGGAGTTCCCTACCGTCTGCCGAAATGCCGAGGGGTGTTCCGTCTGCCATGGGTCGGAGGACTGGCTCCGGTCCACCCGGGGAGGGTGGAGGAGTGATCGAGAACCAGGCAAGTACGTTTTTCCTCTCTCTCTCTCACTGTCGCTCCTCGTTGGCGTTTCTCTCTCCTCTTTTTATGGTTTTGTTTTTCCCTCCCCATGTCTCCCTCCGAGGTCGCGGAAGGCGGGGAAACTGTACGAGTCTGCATTTGGTGTTATCGATAATGTAGAAAGCCAGTACAAATGTAATAAAATATTGATATATCGATTATTGATCGGCACGTTATTTTCTCGATACATTTGAGGCGTCGATGTATTAACGTTAGCCAAAATATAAATTAGTAGCTCAATTTCTGTGCTTATCAATTCAATGTTAGTTGGCCTTGCGTTAAATGTAGTCTGCCGTAATAGCGTTGGGATACCACAAGGGGGTGATATAAAATTTACTGAAGCCGGCCCCGGGTTAAACAAGGCACATGCATCACAAACAGGACACGTCCGATTCGGCAGCTGGTCCAAACTTAGTTGTGGATCGAATCACCATATATAAGTTACGAAGGTTTTTGTATTTCTTCAAGAATTAACAGTGTAACTGTGCAAACTGAACGATTAGAAATGGCGAGGTTTAGCCCTATTTATATCTGAAAAAATGCAGATATAAATCACCAAGCATCAGGGCAATTGGCTAGTTGATTTTACGAACGATCCATGATTGTCAGACGTCACTGGTGGGCGATGGTATTTCCGGTCTAACGCTACGTTAGGTTCATCGACGACGCCGGTAACTGTCAGGTAAGACTAGGACCAGATAAACATGGCTTTCTACACCAGATCCCTTCAACATCTGCCAAGGATAACGATAAATGACGTACACCGAATAATTCAAGCGTCATCATCGGCTCCCAAGAGCAAGAGGGAAAAGGGTTTCAAGATATACGTCTCTTCATTCATTGACAATTATGAAGGTAAGTTATGCTATGTCTTTAGCTAGCTGTAGCCCTAACGTTAGCGATGATGCTAGGTGACGTTAGGCTAGAAAGTAACCTTTACAAAATACTTATTAAACGATTAATTTTAGTTGTTGGTCACATGTGGTTTATTATATGTTCATTTTACTATCTGACATTGAATAAATGTATGGGCGTTTCTTCAACAAGGGGCACTTTTTAACTTGTTCAAAAGTCACGTAACACCGTCTCATAAGTTTAAATAATTTGTCTAGTTTTAAGGTCTGTAAGAGGGCAAACTTAGATTACAAGAGAAGTTATGAGACTGTGTTAGTCTCATAACTAAGAAGTTATGAGTTATTCTGTTTTTAGATAACAGCAGTGAAATGTCATTTCCACCACATCTCAATGCTGTTATTTAAAAACAGAAGAACTTATGTCAGTCAAGAATTGTCTAGGATCATTTTTGTAACTAGTTTTATCAGTTTTTCCACAATGTACAATAATTATACATTTGTCAATGAGATAAATGAACTGCCCTAAGGACCAAACGGTGAACAGTACACCTGTCACACTCTGAAATGTAATATTGGTTTGGGCAAGAGCTTATTAGAAAATAAATGACTTGCATTTTTATATTAAGTAGAGCATGATCTCGTAAATTGTGGATACATTTTTAATGTGTGATGAGAACTTTTTAAATATTTTTTTAAAAATGTGTGTGGTGATGGAAATGACAATGAATTAACGTGAATGTAGAGAAACAGTGGAGATGTTTATTAGAAAAACAATTAAACTCATCACACTCAGTAAACTCAATTCACAAAGCCATTAAACATAACCACAACTGTTTTTAGTGTAGTGCTGAGTTTGATGTATACAACTGATTTGTCTCACAGATGAACGGTTACAGTGCGTGTAAATAACTGACACAACTGATGGCAAGGCAAAAATATAAGCAATAAATGATGCAACAAAATTGAATTTTCATTCATCTAAATGAAATCAATTAATATAAAAGTATAATTTAGAAATAAAATAATATTATAATCTAAATATAAAAAGTATTGTAATGTATTATAATATTATAATATAAAAGTATTACACAAATCTACTCTTGCAATCCATATCAATTGTACTTTGGTCATATTTTTAAAAAATGACATTTTTGGTTACAAAGTACATAAAAGTGCCCATAGTCTAAGAATCACCCATATACTAATGACTTGTGTTGTTCAGTTACATGTATTGACAGTATTTGGTTATCCCCAGTATCAAGTAAAGACAGACAGGGAGAGTCAGCATCCGTGCTACCTGTCATAGATCTTTGAGGAAACATGAGAAACCTCACACCATCAGAGAAGGATGAAAGACAGTTAAGTTGTTCGTCTGATCCAACCAGTTCTGTTCTGGGGCTTCAATTTGGCAATGATGGGTTAAACTGGCAAACAAATGTATAATTACCTAAACAAGTTGAACATCTTGGACAACTATCTAGCTAGCCAAACGTTTGAAGTAGGTAACACTATGATGACACTTGCCTGCCCTATTAGTGTTCTAGTAGACCTACCATTCCTATATGAAACCCCAGAAGCTGGTTGTTGAGACAGTTGCTTTGCTGTTTATATTGTGTTGTGTTTAACTTACTTACTTTCTTACTAAACCTAAAGAAACCTCATTCTCTAACTCATAGTAGCTAACATGAAAAATAATGCAAAATGCACTTCTGACTTTGAGATATCTGATCAGTTTGTGATCTCTGCTGATTATAACACACTTTTTTTGTTTTTTAAAAGATTGTCCTAGAAGACACCCCTGTTCAGCTCTATGAGGTCGAGTGCTCCTGTGTGGCTGGCAGAGCCTTAATCATAATGTTGCATTACTGTATCAGACTGTACAAAACATGTGTTTGTGTGAAAATCAATGTAAATAGTTCTCTTTAAGAAATGCACATGTACATAAACAACAAACCTATACAAGGTACCTTTTGTTATTATGAATTCAGTGTTAGTAGTTATTAGATTACATTAAATGTTATTGTCATTTAGCAGAGTACAGGTACAGAGCCAATGAAATGCAGTTGACATCCAACCAGAAGTGCAAAGAAGCATTAAAGTACTGTTGAGTACTGTATTATGTGCAGTTATGTGGACTAGTTATCTACAAACTCATACAAAATGTCAAACGTTGCATCACAATGTTACAATTATAGGAGCCATGTTATTGTTGAGTGTAGTATGACAGCTTGTGTCTTTGTATAATAAATGTCTGAATTAACTCATGTATTTGTGTTCCTCCTGGCAGTGTAAAAGACAATAAATGACAAATGTAAACATTGTCAATATTTCAGACAGTTTTCTGAAAGGTATATCACAAGATACAAAAAACAAACAGCATAGTAAATTACAAAATATATAAGCAGTATATGGAAGCTCATAGAGAAAAATACAGTCCTTGGCGCTGGTAAACAAAAATTGTTCCACTCAAAAGACATGGCACAGCTCCTTGAACAAGTTTTCGACGTCCTGTGGTTGTTATGATGAAATCTTCTAGCTTAAAATGTCGACTGCAGACCGGGTGTTATCGGTAGGAGTGAAGTTCTCGCGTCTTATCTTGACTAGCCACTGAGCTCGTACCTCAGGCTGATGCGGAAAACGATGAAAACTTCAGAATTATACCTCGATGAAACGGCACATCGAGGAACACTACAATGTAATTTAGAGTTGCCAATTTGATACTGATATGTAAGACGTTTCTTATTTACTGTTAACATTTTACATACGGTACTCACTGATAGCTTGCCACTCACTCTTCCACAACATCTACATCGGAAATACCGGTAGTAACCTAAACCGGAAGTCCCCCCGCCCACCACACAGATTTCGAATGTTCGTCGCGTCACCTGTGCACATAGCGAATATGACAATTACTGTATGATACTTTAATGTATCCCCAATTCGCTTTAAGTCCTCGTGGTGGCGTAGTGGAAATGGTTTAGCATTTAGTGACTTTTCCTCCAATTGCTAACAGAACACAAATATGTTTTACTTGATTCGTTAAAAATTAATTGTGGCGCTACTCTGAATATAGTCTAAATGGCATTCTATTATCACAACAAATTTCCCAAACCAAATCTTTTCCTTCCCCGGGACTGTGTTTACAGTTTCTCTTTAATTCAACATACAGTAAGGTGATTTTTTTTGGTGGCCATCACAAAATGTACGTGGAGCATGTTCAATAATTATAACTGAATATTCATTTTAATTTTTCAGTTATAGAGATACAGTCACTAAAACATTCCCAGATTCTGATACTCACAGTGTTTCTTAATGTGAATTAATTCTTCTAAGGTCACACAGCAGGTTCTGTTTAAGCCTTGTTCAGACTGTTTTTTTTTTTTTTGCCTCTCCAGATGAGTTTTTGATAGATTGGACAGTAAAAAACCACATGAAATCGGATTTTATCAGATGCGTCTCAGTCCGGAAATCGGAATTCAAATGGTCTTCAAATCACGCTTTACGCGACACTCGACGATGACGTCAGAAATCGGCGACTGCAGCACGGAACATCACAATTCTCCAATATTTACCAGTCTCCTCCGTCGCTGAGTTTATCGTGTGCTTCGGAGGAGATCTGCACCGCGGCTGGACAGAAGGAGAGCTTATTAGGAGAGCGAGATGATGTTACTCCATTTTTCCCGCATCTGTTTTGAAAGCATCGTCACGTGGGTACACCTACGTCGTTACCAAAGCAACCCGTGCAGATAGGTTAGTTATGTCTGAACGCACGAATAGTGTGGACAGCCTGCCTTGAAAGATCTGCTTTGATTTAAAATCTGATTTGCCCGAAGTCTGAACATAGCCTTAGTTTCACTTTCACTTTAACAGGAAACACCCTCCCCCCCTTAAAGGGACAGTTCACCCAAAAATCATCATTTACTCACCCTCATGTCATCCCAGATGTGAATGACTTTCTTTCTTCTGAGGAACACAAATTTATATTTTTAGAAGAATATCTCAGCTCTGTAGGTCCATACAATGCAAGGTAATGGTAACCAGAAATTTGAAGCTCCAAAAAGCACATAAAGGCAGCATAAAAGTAATCTGTGGTTTAATCCATATCTTTAAGAAGTGATTTGATAGGTGTGGGTTAGAAACAGGTCAACATTTAAGTCCGTTTTTCCTATAAATCTCCACTTTCACTTTCTCCATCTTTTGTTTTTGGTGATTTGTATTCTTCCTTCCTTGCAGTCGCCTTTGGCATGCTCACTGGGGTTATAAATACAATTATTATTTATTTACTTATTTTAAACACAATTCACAATCGTATTTCATCAAACTACACAATGATGACTCTAAGACATTATAGATATTACAGTTTTTATGTTGTAGTTTTTATGGCCTGATCTTCTGTAAAGCTGCTTTGAAATGATGTGTGTTGTGGAAGGCGCTGTACAAATAAACATGACTTGACTTCCTGTATCACCTACCGGGAAGGGAGGAGAATTTATAGTTCAAAAGAACTTAAATATTGATCAGTTTCTTCACTTATTTACAAGATTGACAACAGTAATTCACTACTGAAGTGACTTATATCTAAATAAAATTGCTCTCTTGTTATTTTCAAAGCTTATTAGAAGTTACTTATAATTTATCATGAGGTAAAAACGTCAGACTGTGCGCTGCTCAGTTTAAAATGATCCGCAGGTGAGGTTTATGCATCCTGCGTCCATTCAAACAAACAGTTGAAATAAGCGCAGTTCTATGCGATACGCCAAGCAATCCAAATGAAGACAGCACATTCATAAGTCGGTAGCAAGTTTTAATGGGATGCAATACAGTAGAAGACAAGAGAAACAGAGCATTTATGCCCTACGTTATTTTGTGCATAAACTGCATCCTACTTGACCGTTATATAACCATGGAAACATTGTTGCTTGTTGAACTAATTCGATGAAGGCTATGTTAAATTATCGAGAACATACGTAAAAATACAACAAGTTCAAGCATTTAAGGGCTTTTAAGTGCATGCAGTATGTAAAAGATATGAAGTATTAATAAGACTGGTTTGAGCTGACAGAAACTCTACGGTAACTCGGATAACCGCTCTGTACAATTGTAGTGAGCAGAATAGCAGAATGCACAACAAGTCGAGCATTGAGGCGGGGTGAGAACCTCATTATAGTGACCACGAGAAGGTTACCCCATGTGACTACCCTCCCTAGCAACCGGGCCAATTTGGTTGCTAAGGAGACCTAACTGGAGTCACTCAGCACACGCCCTGGATTCAAATTCAACATTAAATTATTTCTTATGATTTCTGCTTCACATTATTTTTTTCTTAGTACACTGAATGAGAGCTGAAAATGGGGCTTTGCCATCATGGGTAAAAATGTAATTTTATGATAAATAAAAACATAAAACACTAACTTCCAACAGTAATAAAAAATGGCAACATTTCTAATGTTTAAATTGAATGTATGAAGAGAAACATCAGTTTTGTTTTGAAATATAAAAGTGTCTTGTTCTAAAACCTTTGAATGATGGTGCATAACATAGATGTATATTATAGATTACACTCACCTAAAGGATTATTAGGAACACCTGTTCAATTTCTCATTAATGCAATTATCTAATCAACCAATCACATGGCAGTTGCTTCAATGCATTTAGGGGTGTGGTCCTGGTCAAGACAATCTCCTGAACTCCAAACTGAATGTCAGAATGGGAAAGAAAGGTGATTTAAGCAATTTTGAGCGTGGCATGGTTGTTGGTGCCAGACGGGCCGGTCTGAGTATTTCACAATCTGCTCAGTTACTGGGATTTTCACGCACAACCATTTCTAGGGTTTACAAAGAATGGTGTGAAAAGGGAAAAACATCCAGTATGCGGCAGTCCTGTGGGCTGAAAATGCCTTGTTGATGCTAGAGGTCAGAGGAGAATGGGCCGACTGATTCAAGCTGATAGAAGAGCAACTTTGCCTGAAATAACCACTCGTTACAACCGAGGTATGCAGCAAAGCATTTGTGAAGCCACAACACGCACAACCTTGAGGCGGATGGGCTACAACAGCAGAAGACCCCACCGGGTACCACTCATCTCCACTACAAATAGGAAAAAGAGGCTACAATTTGCAAGAGCTCACCAAAATTGGACAGTTGAAGACTGGAAAAATGTTGCCTGGTCTGATGAGTCTCGATTTCTGTTGAGACATTCAGATGGTAGAGTCAGAATTTGGCGTAAACAGAATGAGAACATGGATCCATCATGCCTTGTTACCACTGTGCAGGCTGGTGGTGGTGGTGTAATGGTGTGGGGATGTTTTCTTGGCACACTTTAGGCCCCTTAGTGCCAATTGGGCATCGTTTAAATGCCACGGCCTACCTGAGCATTGTTTCTGACCATGTCCATCCCTTTATGGCCACCATGTACCCATCCTCTGATGGCTACTTCCAGCAGGATAATGCACCATGTCACAAAGCTCAAATCATTTCAAATTGGTTTCTTGAACATGACAATGAGTTCACTGTACTAAAATGGCCCCCACAGTCACCAGATCTCAACCCAATAGAGCATCTTTGGGATGTGGTGGAACGGGAGCTTCGTGCCCTGGATGTGCATCCCACAAATCTCCATCAACTGCAAGATGCTATCCTATCAATATGGGCCAACATTTCTAAAGAATGCTTTCAGCACCTTGTTGAATCAATGCCACGTAGAATTAAGGCAGTTCTGAAGGCGAAAGGGGGTCAAACACAGTATTAGTATGTGTTCCTAATAATCCTTTAGGTGAGTGTATATCTCTGTAATCTTGTTTGAAACTGAACATTCTTTAAACAAAAAAAAGGCCAAATCTACTAGATATTTCCCTTCATTTTAATGAATGGCCATTTGTTGTCAGCCATGCTAAACCACGCCCCCAGCGGTGCGCGTGATGTGCACGTCAAGACTGCAGAACAGATATAATTACACATTGAGCGTATGGATCAGTTGCACGTGGATTCCCGTGTGCATTTGTCTATTTGTTGTGTGCAAGTGTTCTATGAACAGGAACGCTGTTCCCCCATGTACCTCCCCATTTCCAGCCCTACATATAATATATATAACACATGTCGAACTTTAGCACACGGTCGTAGCATGTAGCACTGCGCAAAGCTTGTAAATTGAGCCCTTAATGTCCCATGATCCTCAACCATCGCAACCATCTCTCGTTTCCTACTGTTAATCCTCTCTCTTTCCATTCCTCACCCCCTCCTCCTGGAATCTCTCTCTTTATACACCGTATACCACCACATGACTGTTGCTATGGCAACCACTGCCGGCTGTACTATTAAGGTGTTTGCTCTTATGTTGTGAATGAGTGCCGGTTATAGATCACTGTTGTAACAGTCATGACCTGATACACTGTAGCTGATGGGATTGTTGATAGAATGGTGTTTGTTGCCACGGAGACTATTGATCGATTGTCTTTGCAACATTGTGAAGGGACTGTTTATCTGTTCATTTATTGGGAGTTTTAAAAGTCCATTATCATCGTGATCATCATGACAATTCTCTCGCTTTATCTTCAACGGTGTGCTGGACTTGCGTGGCTTCTTTTTAGGCATCATGTCAATAATTTCATTGAGGCCATTCCGATTGGCTGTGAGATGCAATGTAGCTCCTCCTCCTGACCCAGAGCCACTTTGTTGTTCCAGTTGGCCAGTCATTACGGTGTTGTTGGTTGCCGTGGAAACAGGTGGAGTGGACGTCCTACGGAGTGGAGCGACAGGGGTGTTCGTGAAGGGTTGAGTGACGAACATCTTGACCCGCCTGGGCTGGATGGACGACTGCGTTGTGTGCTGCGCAGAAGCATGCAGCCGCGGGTTTGGGTTTGCGCTGTGTCTGTTTCGACTGCGCAGAGAACTGAACATCATGTTGCAGCCCTCGATGGTACAGCGGTGTTTAATCTTCAAGTGTACGGCATTGAAGTGGATCTTCAGCGTTCCTTTGTCGTAGAACGTCTTTGCGCACGTGTTGCATTTCACTCGGCCCTTACTCAAGGGCGATCCTGACTGGCGTTCCCGCGTGACCGAGGAGGCAGAATCTGGGACTGAGGAGTCGACTTCCACCAATCGAACAGGAGTGTTGAGGACTCGATGTTCATCATGGGAGTACTCTGGCGACCTGATGGAGGTTTTGTTGGTCTTCCCAGTTGCCTTGTCCACATTTTGTCCTCTGTTTCTGGTTCCTCTGAGCTCTAATGTTATCTCAGACTGGCTCTGTTTGTTCAGTCCGAGGCGTTGCAGTTGTCGGGTTGCAGGATGACGTTCCACCGTGAGAGATTGTCGGGAGTGAAACAGAGGGGTTGTGGATGGCCTGATGTAGTGAAAGGGTTGAAGGAACACTAGATTTCCTCCTGGGAGATTCTCAAAGTGCTGCTGGCCGGGGGGCGACTGATCTCTCGGGTTGCCATGGATACTGTTGCTCTCAATGGATCCGCAGATGTCAGAATCAATACCGGCTGCTTTGGGGACTCGGTCTGCAGTTTCTGGGTGGATCCGCTGTTCCTCGATAACCATGAGCTCTACGATGAATTTTGTTTCCCCAAAACGCAAAAACTGTTGAAGGGTCACGACCTCATCTTCTGGGGTCATGGTCACCCAGCGATCCAGAACCGCCCCCATGGAGTCCTAAACATAAATGTTTTAATTATTATTCCAGTCAGATTAATCGTCATAATTGCAAATATCTGTTTGATGATTAATCGTCAGCCAAATTTCATAATCGTGACTGAACATCACAAATTCATACTATGCATTTGTTGAGAAACTCCACAGACATTTCAACCACATCATGACAAACAAAAAGTTTTAACCAAGGGAACAAAACCCCCTTTTAAATTGTGTATTAAATGGAATAATGGATAATGAGGTCCAGACCGCTAGAGGGCGCCGCTTGCTCACACTGTGCTGACTGAAGCTTTGAATGCAGAAACGCAGCCTTTTATGTTTTAATAATCGTGCAAGGCCACACAGTGTGTGTGTGTGTGTGCGTGTGTGTGTGTGTGTGTGTGTGTGTTACCTGTAGCATATATCCTCTCACATAGTCCCTTAGTGTCCAGCCAAGTGTGTGTATGATGTTGAGCACCTGTGTGTGTGTGAGCACACTGAACAGACGGTCCAGCAGGATCTTCATCCGCACAGGAAGTGCCTGTGTCCCGTACAGAATCAGACTGCTGATGTTAAACACCACGTGACTCTGAACGATCTCCACCTGCCCTGAACACACAGCAGCAGCCTGACTGCACACCTTACCAACAGCTACACACACACACACACACACACACAACAGAGAAACACAAATGAATGCATCTGATACAGTCATTGATGAAGACAAACACACAAACATGTGTGTCATACCGTGGGCGACCCAGCTGTGTGTGCAGCGATCACATGACCTGATGTGATGTCGTCTGGGCCAGAAACTATCACAGTGACAGTCTGACTGTGTGCAGCTGATCACCTACACAACAAACACAAACTCATTATATGATGCTGTAAACATCACGAGTGTGTGTGTGTGTGTGTGTGTGTGTGTGTGTGAGATGTGTGTGTGTGTGTGTGTGTGTGTGTGATGTGTGTGAGTGTGTGTGTGTGTG
>NC_068306.1:4637863-4657863 GCF_025860055.1 Xyrauchen texanus | reverse complement strand
GTGTCAGCGTGTGTTTTTTGTGTAAATAACAACAGTGGCATTATATAAACAAACGGGCATTTAAAGGGTTAATCTAAACAGTAGTAATGATCAGGACTGATGTAACTCATTGAAAGTGGCAATGAATATTCATATATAATATTATAATGGCAGTTTTTGGACGTGGACATGTTTGTCCTCTAGTAACTTTTTTAAATCGGCGCACAAGTGTTAAAATACTGTTTGACGTTTGTTTAAATCACTGAGAGCAACAGTAAACATAAGCCGACAACCACATTCACATAGTGACCAGAACAGTGTTTCCCTTATAAATAACTCTTGCTATTGCTGTGCACTGACATATCTTCAGCACTTTTAACCTTTAACAAAGAAACGGCAGCTGACATCATCATCCAGGATTTAATCATGGAGAATAATTACAGGCCTGAGAGTTTCAAAGTCCCACAGTAATGAATCTAAAGTTTGCCAAAGGACGTGTGACTTTAAGCACAGACAGTCTGTTTGTGAAGTGGATCTGTGAACTTCATTCAAACAAATGACACATGCGGGTTTTAGTTTGTTCGGTCGTATAATCCTCTTAAAGACATCAGTGACTAGCAGAGAGAGAGAGAGAGTTTCATTATTTCAATCCTTAAAATTCTGTCATCATTTCCTCACCCTCATGTAACCAGTCCTGCTCCACCCGCTGCTTGCAGGATTCGAAGCGGCGTCTCCACTGTAGGAGGCGGGTGCGCTAACAAGAAGGCTAAGCCTGTAGCGCCAGTCACTAATGCACCTCTTGAGGCCAAGTGGGTGAGATTTACACACTGCACAGCTACCAGCCAGCTGGCCACTGGTCTCAGAACAGCAAATGAAACTAGAGACGCTTCTCTTTACAACCAAACAGGTTTCAATCAGAAAACGTAAAGAAGTTTCTTCCCAGAGGCACTCGTGTTGGTGCGGCGCCTGTAGAAGCGCGTGTACGACGGACGTCTCAGAAGATGAACTGATGCAAACTCAAAGACATGAGATTCATCATGAGCCCCTGTCTGAAGCATGAGTGCACCAAAATTACGTGCCATCAGCTTCCAGCCGGACTGCACATAGAAGACCGTGATTAAAGGGGCAGTTCACCCAACAATCATTCTGACATCAAACATCATGTTAGGCTGAATGTTCACGCTGCTCTTTCTGAATGAAATGACTGTAGAAATGAAATGAATGTGAGGATCTCATTACAGCAGGAGCACATTAAGACGTTTAAATCTCCGTGCCAATCCCATGCCACACACACAGATGGCACAGGAGGGTCTCGTTTAGTGCACACCAGCAGTCAAACAGACAAACAAGCTGCATAATCCTTTAACTGAAATATGAAGAGGAAAAGAGTTGGCCAGATTTACGTGACGAGAGACGGGTCACTCCGAGTCGAGGATTAAACTTCATCACACTCTCAGATGATCAGTGTCACTGTGACTTATTCAAATCATAAAGTGAGTTTAACGTGCTGCTTCAGTCGTTAATCCGGTTTGAGTTTAGTGAATAACTGTTTCCGTCCTCTTTAAAACATCAGAGAAAGACGCACAAGTCAATCAGCTAATTCAGCTAAACGTACTTTTGGCGGGAAACTAACTATAAAGCGTGCAGTGACATTCTACGAGCTTTTTGATTTGACAGAAATTATGGAGATATTAAATTATATTAGCTGTGTTTGCTGTAAATTTAAGGCCTAAAATATACTAGCCAGAAGATTTTAAGATCTATGCATCACTTTATGTTGTATTTGGGCTTATTTGAATCAGGGGCATCTGCTGTTTATCTTTATGTAAAAACGTGGCAAGTCGAATCTTTTTAATAACAATTTGTTTTAGCACAGTGTCAAAATATGCCAATATATATTTCTATTGCTTTGGAGGCTCAAGAGCATACATTATATGATTATATAATTATTATATTTTTGAAAGTGGAAAATAATATTCATATTACTATAATATAGAAATTAATAATAATATAAATCATTTTTGTCCTCTAATGACCTCTGTTTAACTTTTTTAAATTGACGCACAAGGGTTAAAATTGTTTTAAACGTCTTAACTTTACCGCTTCCAGCCCCGATTTGTTAACTCTTCAACGACCGGCGTCCAAAATAACGAAGTAATAATCGCTTTTGAATCGAGGTGTAATAATTTTATTATTTTATTTACTTAATGTAAAACAAATTATAAAGTAATTGTGTTTCACAGCATGACGATAAATAAGGAATTATTTATATTTCGAATATTTTCAATTCCAATCTACCTCTGTTTGCACGATGGTTCATTCCCCAGTCACTGAGCGGGACGCGGACTGAACCATTTCACTGGCGCTGAGGGGGGACACACGTACACACACGCACACACACACACACACACACACTTGCTGCTCTCTTCTTCCTTTCATCTCGTTATTATACTTTTAAATCGCTTGTTTTTACATTTTAATTTTAATGCAGAGTGTTTATAAAATGTCATTTGAGTGAGTCGACAGCCAGAAAGGAGTGAAGGTGAGTATATCTGAGCGAAGTGAGCTAGTGCTAGCCTGAGCTAGCACAACACGGCTAGTTTTTCTGTATTTAACATATCTTAATCTGATTTAAATGTTTATATCAACGTTAAAAAAAATCATATAAATATAGTATATTTCAAACATATGCCAATGAAGCTAATATTATGATTTTAGAGGTGTATTTGCTGGTGTGATGTTGTTTATTGTTTTGGTGTAGGTGACACATGGTGAGTGTTTACATTAATACATATACATTTTTCATTGATTAACTGTTTAATTTTGTCAGATGAAGGTAAAGTCTGATCAGATCACGCATGAGTTTACACCGGGGGATTTAGTGTTTGCCAAGATGAAGGGATATCCATTCTGGCCTGCCAGAGTAAGTTTATTATAATAATCTTATAATTCATCTTCAATATTTTATGTAAAATAGGTCTATTAAAAGAGGATTGATTATGTATTGTTTTGTTTGTCTCTCAGATTGGTGAAGGAAAAGCCCCCCAAAATAAGATCCCAATCTTCTTTTATGGAACACACTCAACGTAAGTGAACAAATGACACACTGAATGCTACTGTATACTAACAAGTATGTGTATGCATCAATATATAGAAATGGCAGTCCAATCCAAACACTGTGCTCTGTGATATACAAACTGTTGTAAATACCCTCAAATTGAAGCTGAAAGTCTGCAGTTAAAGCACATCTTGTTCGTTTCATTTAAAATCCATTGTGGTGGTGTATAGAGCCATAAAGATTAGAATTGTGTCGATGTCCCAATATTTATGGACCTGACTGTATTTTAAGGCCTTCAAACTCAGTGGCTCTTTGCTTGACATCATGGGAACATCAAAAGAAATCAGCCAAGACCTCAGAAAACTATTGTGGACCTCCACAAGTCTGATTCATCCTTGGGAGCAATTTCCAAACCCCTGAAGGTGCCATGTTCATCTGTACAAACAATAGTACACAAGTATAAACACCATGTGACCACACAGTCATCACACCGCTCAGGAAGGAGACGCATTCTGTCTCCTAGAGATGAACGTAGTTTGTGTGAAAAGTGCAAATCAATCCCAGAACAACAGCAAAGGACCTTGTGAAGATGCTGGAGGAAACAGGTGGACGAGTATCTAGATCCACAGCAAAACCAGTCCTATATGGACATCACCTGAAAGGTGCTCAGCAAGGAAGAAGCCGCTGCTCCAAAACCACCATAAACAAGCCAGACTACAGTTTGCAAGTGCACATGGGGACAAAGATCTTACTTTAGGAGAAATGTCCTCTGGTCTGATGACACACTATTGAACTGTTTGTCCATAATGACTATCGTTATGTTTGGAGATAAAAGGCTGAAGAACAGCATCCCAACCGTGAAGCATGGGGGTGCAGCATCATGTTGTGGGGGTGCTGCAGGAGGGACTGGTGCACTTCACTAAATAGATGACATCATTGATGACCCCAAGCACACCTCCAAAGTTGTGGCACAAGGGCTTAAGAACAACAAAGGTCATGATATTGGAGCGGGCATCACAAAGTCCTGACCTCAATATGATAGAACAAACCTGACTCAGTTACTCCAGTTCTGTCTGGAGGAACGGGACTAAATTCCAGCAACTTATTGTGAGAAGCTTGTGGAAGGATCCCCAAAATATTTGACCCAAGTTAAACAATTTAAAGTCAATGCTACCAAATACTGACAGTGTGTGTAAACTTCTGACTTCAGCTGTAGATGCTGCATACTGCAGAAAGAGTAAGAGTAGTATGCTAGTCCAGACGTCACCAATGTCTCCAGAAGCATCTCACTGCTGTTGTTGTCGATCTCTCTCTTCCAGAACGTTTCTGTTCCCCAAAGACATCGTCCTGTACTGGCCAAACAAAGAGAAGTATGGCCGCACTACCAAACGTGGCGGGTTTGATGAGGGTATGTGGGAGATCGAGAATGACCCGGGGGTTGGTCTCAGAGGTCAAAAGGTCAGTAACAATGATGTGTTGATGGGAAAATCAGTGAGTGTTTTCTCGTTTGATTATTATGATGATACACTAGACGGCAGCAGGTCTGTTAGCTTACATTTATACTTGCATTATTTTTCTCTGCTGTTTACATTCACTTTAGACATCACTCTCTGTGTTTACATGAATACCTCATCAAGATGGGCATTTTCACAGAATTTTGAAACTTATTGGACCATTCAGTTGCGCATTAGCGCATGTTTAGCACACACACATATGCCGCCTGTCAATCAAACTAGATCGCTGGCTAATTATAAAATACTTTCAACAGCGGAGTAAGATTATGAACTTTCTATCAAGTGTCACAGGCCTCGGCTATCACCATATATAGCCATGCTGAGTGACTCCGGTCAGGTCTCCTTAGCAACCAAATTGGTCCGGTTGCTAGGGAGGGTAGAGTCACATGGGGTAACCCATATTTTTAACCTGAAGTGGCATCTAAAAGAACACGTGCATCGGTCAGAGGTGCCCGTGAGTGCTTGTTTACATAGACAACAACAGCTCATAGGGACTGGTGTGAACTGCCCCTGAAATGCGCTTGCGAGCCATAGTTATGTCTGCTTTGTGATGGTTCAAAATGGCCCACATTTTAGCGAATCATTAGCCAATCGGTCTGAATGAAAGTCTCCAGTAATCTCAAATGTCTGGAATATGATCAATCAAGAAGAGCCTGTGCAACGTGTGCATGCTTAGTGCTTTATGTCGGTCAGTGTTACTCTCGTAATGACTCGCTTCAACTGTGTCTGACAGAAAGCAGCTGTAATGAAACGACTGGCGGAGAGTCACCTGCAATCCAAGAAAGCAGTAAATCAGAGGGAAAAGAACAGCCTGAGTGTTTCCCGTCCAGTGTCGAAGAGTGATTCAGTGACGACAAATAAAAGAGAAACTCCGGTGAAAGTCAACAGAACTCCCAAAACAAAGTCTGAATCTGTTACGGCGAACGAGGATAAAGCAGCCGGACCGATATCGACCCGTTCCAGAGATTCTGGAGGACCGACGGCCCCCACAAGAGCCCTTCGGACGAATCGCGCTCCGCCTGCGAGGAAAGAGACCTCAGTGAACACCGTCACATCAGGAAAGAGGACGCCACATTCTAGAACATTAAAATTAGCCAGACGAGCTGCTGCGGCGAAGACGCTCTCTGCTCGCAGGAAACACGCGCTGCATGCAAGGATTATGTCTGCAGCGAAGAAAAGGACGGATTCGAAAAATCAAAAAAAGGTTTGAGAAATTTCACTGTCAACGTGCTGCTCTGTGTGTTCTTAACGATGTAACGCAGTTCTGTGTGTGAAACTTGAGCATGTGACTTGTGCGGTATATTCCAAGTCTTCTTTAAAGTCATATGATGAATTTATGGGACTCGAATTGAAGTTTATTTGTAAAGATTCTTCAAAAATATCTACTTTTGAGGGGTTCTGGGTATCTCAGTGAGTATTGTCTCTGACTATCACCACTGGAGTCGTGAGTTTCAATCCAGGGCGTGCTGAGAAACTCCAGTCAGGTCTCCTTAGCAACCAAATTGGTCCGGTTGCTAGGGAGGGTTGAGCCACATGGGGTAACCTCCTCGTGGTCACTCTATGACGATTAAGCTTAACTTGTATTAAACGCTGTTATTTGTTGCATATATAGCAGGAAATAAATCCAGCCTGTTATAGTTGCTATGAACATGAATGAAATGCCTATTGTTAATGAGAGAACAAAATGCACAGATCCAACAATAACATATTCCCTCACATTCACATGCTGACGTGTTTTTAATGTGTCGTCTTGTCATCTTTCAGCCCTTACGAATCACACGATCGACTGCGTGTCTGATTGAGACTGGAGCTGACTTCACCGAGAGACACAGAGTCCAACCGGCCGGTCTGAAACGCAGACGCTCCGAAACCATGTCTGACGGAAAGGAAGACGCTCTAATTTCTCTTCCCGCGACCCTCAGCTCCCCTCCGTCGAGTCCAACAGGTAAGATGACATATCGGGCCGATCAAACAACCAGAGCAATGTTTTGACTCCGCACATTAAGATTTGGAGGACCGCGCACTACAAGTATGTACTTTGCTGGTGATGGGCCAGTGCATGCTTTTAAGAGACTGATCAGAGCTGCTGCTTTACAGGTTCAAAGAGGAAACGGCATGGAGAAGAGGACACTTCTGTTCCTGATGAACCAGAGAAGAACGAGACCAAGAAGAGAAAGAGAGACGAGCAGGATGATTGGAGAGAAACACACATGAAGAGTGATGCTCTGAGCGTCGTTGAGAAGCAGGAGAGAAAAGATGAGCAGACACCCAACGATGAAGAGGTGAGAGAGGACGAGGGAGCATTAGAACGAGCAGATGTGGAGAAGTGAGCTGACGTGTGTGTGTGTGTGTGTGTGTGTCGTAGCGCTGTAAGATCCTGGCAGAGAAGAGGCAGAGCGTTTTGAAGTCTCTGCAGGGTTTGGTCACGTCCACCAGAGGAAAAACGCAAACATCTACGACTGAACAAACCACCACGGCTAAAACGACGCCGCCTGAGGAGGTGCAGAAACAGCCCAAGAGGAATTTTGGAGCCCGATGTGAGAACCGTGACCAGATGAAACCAACAGAGGAGGAGAGAAAAGATGCAGAGCAGAACGGAGAACAGGAAACCAAGAACACCGAGTGAGTGAACGCAGAACATCTCAACACACCCCACATTATAGCGACCACGAGGAGGTTACCCCATGTGACTCTACCCTCCCTAGCAACCGAGCCAATTTGGTTACCCCATGTGACTCTACCCTCCCTAGCAACCAGGCCAATTTGGTTACCCCATGTGACTCTACCTTCCCTAGCAACCAGGCCAATTTGGTTACCCCATGTGACTCTACCCTCCCTAGCAACCAGGCCAATTTGGTTACCCCATGTGACTCTACCCTCCCTAGCAACCAGGCCAATTTGGTTACCCCATGTGACTCTACCCTCCCTAGCAACCAGGCCAATTTGGTTACCCCATGTGACTCTACCCTCCCTAGCAAACAGGCCAATTTGGTTTCCCCATGTGACTCTACCCTCCCTAGCAACCAGGCCAATTTGGTTACCCCATGTGACTCCACCCCCCCTAGCAACCAGGCCAATCTGTTTACCCCATGTGACTCCACCCTCCCTAGCAACCAGGCCAATTTGTTTACCCCATGTGACTCTGCCCTCCCTAGCAACCAGGCCAATTTGGTTGCTAAGGAGACCTGATTGGAGTCACTCAGCACGCCCTGAATTCAAACTCACGACTCCAGGTGTGATAGTCAGCGTCAATACTCGCTGAGATACACAGACTCTGATTATTTGTATTTATTTGTAAGACCCTCTCTCACCTTTCTGTTCACTTCAATCCATCTTTAACTCCCAAATAAACAATAACTCTCTCATATTAATAAAGCTGTATATTGCCAATGTTCTTCACGATGAGAAACACACAGTGACACATGTATTATGATTCAATATGCCTCGAGCAATCATGTTACAGTCTGGCTGCATTAAGCGTGTGCGCTCGAGGGACGAGCGTCCCGTGACAGAGTGTGCATCTGTCCCTTTAAGTAAATGATTAATATTCATGTTTATGCAGTACGACCGCGAGCAGGATGACACTGCCTGAGGAAGTGCAGAAACAGCCCGAGAGGAATCGTGGAGCCCGATGTGAGAACCGTGACCGGATGAAACCAACAGAGGAGGAGAGAAAAGATGCAGAGCAGAACGGAGAACAGGAAACCAAGAACACCGAGTGAGTGAACGCAGAACATCTCAACACGCCAATCAGGCTTCATTAGGGTTAAGTGGTATCAAGACGCTCGTTATCAACTTTAGTGACCCTCAGTGAGAGTTTGGGACTAATGTACAGCACGGGGCGCATCTCCCGCTCCGCCTCTATCTGTAAGTTTAATCTCATAATTGACTTCCCCAAATTGCCGTGTGACCTCAACAGGTCCTTGCCACTTGGTGAGTAATTTAGAGCTCAATGTGTGGAGCAATACAAGGACTTTATCTCCCGGTGTAAATTCCCGTAGCCCAGTTCCCCAATTATATATCGGTTTCTCAGCCACACCTATCATATCACTTCTGAAGACATGGATTAAACCACTGGAGGCTTATGGGTTACTTTTATGCTGCCTTTATGTGCTTATTGGAGCTTCAAAATGTTGGTCAACATTCACTTGAATTGTATGAACCTACAGAACTGGATGGCATGAGAGTGAATAGATCATTTTAGGGTGTACTGTCCCTTTAAGTAAATTATTAATATTCATGTTTATGCAGTACGACCGCGAGCAGGACGACACCACCTGGGGAGGTGCAGGAACAGCCCGAGAGGAATCGTGGAGCCCGATGTGAAAACCGTGACCGGATGAAACCAACAGAGGAGGAGAGAAAAGATGCAGAGCAGAACGGAGAACAGGAAACCAAGAACACCGAGTGAGTGAACGCAGAACATCTCAACACGCCTGTTCTTTTAATGTGACTTACTTTGTTAGCCGCACGAGATTTCGGGATAACTGGTCATGAACATTTTTGTTTTCATTAGGGGTGTGTGTGTGTGTGTGAAGGGAACTGGCTTCCAAAATAGCCAATGACAAAAACTATTGCAGAATGGCAGTTCTTAAAGGGACAGCGCACCCAAAAATGAAACTTTTGTCATCATTTACTCACCCTCATGCCATCCCAGATGTGTGACTTTCTTTCTTCTGCTGAACACAAATTAAGATTTTCAGAAGAATATTTCAGCTCTCTTGGTCATTTGTCCCTGTAAATTCTCCTCCCTCCCCACCAGTGGGTGATATGCACAAAGAGTGTAAATCACCAAAAACAACAGATGTAGAAAGTGAAAGTGGAGATTTATTGTAAAAAGGGACTTAAATATTGGTCTGTTTCTCAGTCACACCTATCATATCACTTCTGAAGACATGGATTAAACCACTGGAGTCTTATGGATTACTTTTATGCTGCATTTATGTGCTTTTTTTCTGGTCACCATTCACTTGCATTGTATGGACCTACCGAGCTGAAATATTCTTCTGAAAATCTTCATTTGTGTTCTGCAGAATAAAGTAAGTAACACACATCTGGGATAGTATGAGTGTGAGTTAACGATGAGACAAATTTTAATTTTAGGGTGTACTGTCCCTTTAAATACATTATTTATATGACTTCATGTTTATGCAGTACGACCGCGAGCAAGACGACACTGCCTGAGGAGGTGCAGGAACAGCCCGAGAGGAATCGTGGAGCCCGATGTGAGAACCGTGACCGGATGAAACCAACAGAGGACGAGAGAAAAGATGCAGAGCAGAACAGAGAACAGGAAACCAAGAACACCGAGTGAGTGAACGCAGAACATCTCAACACGTCGAGTGACATCACTCGCATATTAAATTAGTTTTTACCCCTATCAGCCGTGACGAGCAAAGCGCAGTATACATTTACTCATTAGGTTTCTATTTCCCAAGTGTTGCATGTTTAGCTCCGCCCATTGTGAATTCTGATTGGTCCATAATCTCGTCAAATATCAACTGAATTCACTGTAAACTTGAGTTGAACTGAAAGACTGACGGTGTGTTTCTACAGACAGCGGATCAATAACAGCACAGAGGACAACGGCAGAGGTGAGACACTCGCGTACATGTGTGTGTGTGTGTGTGTGTGTGTGTGTGTGTGTGTGTGCGATTCTCTAGCATGTGTTTGTGTTTCAGATCGGTCTCTGTCCGTCACAGACTCGTTACTCTACCGTCTCCACGGCGACATCAGAATCTCAATGACGCTCGACAACCCGGTATGACCCCGTGTGACCTCATAAGGATTAATGTGCCGCATATATTCTTGTGTGAATACTGACTGTCTCTCTCTGGCAGGATGTGAGGAAGTGTTTATTGGCTCTGGATGAGTTGAGTAAAGTCCCCGTCTCGTCTCGACACATTCAGAACCACAGCGAACTCATAGACACCCTCCGAAAGGTACAAACACGCTTGAATCTGAATAAATATCCTGCTGTATTATACCATAAAGGCTTTGATGAGTTGCATGTTCCCATGAATTAAATGCCGGAGAATTGGTGATATTGTTGCACAAGCGTCACGTGCAATTAAAGCTGAACTTTTCACGCCATTTCATTTTCGGACATTTGCCGCCTTCTGGCCCGTTTCCGTTCAAATGGAATTTTATGGATAAAAATGGTGTGCGTGATGACGTCATGCCTAAACACACACTCTACCCTGAAGCCGCTCCTAATCTCATGTACAGGCCCGTCTGAAGTGTGCCAATGAACATCTGAATGATTCAGAGGAGAACTGGGGGAAGTGTTGTGGTCAGATGAGCTCTTTGGCATCAACTCAACTCGCCATGTTTGGAGGAGGAGGAATGCTGCCGATGACCCCAAGAAGCACATTAAGGTCCTGGAGTGGCCTAGCCAGTCTCCAGACCGTAATCCCATAGAAAACCTGTGGAGGGAGCTGAAGGGTCGCCAAACGTCAGCCTCGAAATCTTAATGACTTGGAGAAGATCTGCTCCTGAGATGTGTGCGAACCCGGTGGCCAACTACAAGAAACATCTGACCTCTGTGATTGCCAACAAGTACTGAGTCATGTTTTGCAGAGGGGGGCGAATACTTATTTCCCTCATTAACATTATAGACGGATCATGTGTTTGTCGGTGGGCAAACGTACAATATCAGCAGGGGATCAAATACTTTTTCCCTCACTGTACACCTGGTCATGATGAACACAGGCTAACGATTGGGCACATTCTGTCATGTGACACTACATTTCTGTGATCATGACAATTTTCTCAACTAAAACTTAGAGACTCTGCCGGTTCCCTCCTTAAAGAGACGGTGCCGGTTCCCTCCTTAAGGAGACGGTGCCGGTTCCCTCCTTAAAGAGATGCGGTCCGCCTAGGGTGCGTCCCTCCTTAAAGAGATGCGGTTCCCTGAAGTGCGGTTCCCTCCTTAAAGAGACGGTGCCGGTTCCCTCCTTAAAGAGACGGTGCCGGTTCCCTCCTTAAAGAGACGGTGCCGGTTCCCTTAAAGAGACGCTGCCGGTTTTTAGCACGCGTTCAACAATCTACTTGTTTATCGTTTTCATGCATAACTTGTACAATTTATATGTACTTAAAATATAATTTGATGCAAACTAATACAATTCATTAGTAAAATGAATATTTTGAATACCTAGTCTAAGGTCCTCAGTGTAATTAAAAACATTCGGATTAAGGATTATTAAGCAGATTACTCAGACGATGTGTTTGTGTGTGTTGTCAGATGCGCTGGTTTCGTGGCAGTGAAGCGATCATGTTCAAAGCTTCGATGTTGTATCACCGCTTTAAAAACATCTACCTCATCGGAGACGCAGATGAAACCCTGAGTCAAGAGTACATCACCACACTGCAGGAGGAGAGAGAGACGGAAGAGAGACAGAGAGCAGAGAGACAGGATGACACACAGACAGATGCTGGAGCAGGTGAGCAACACAACAGTTATTAACCCTTGTAATGGGGGGCGTTCAACGACACTCCAGCTGTACAACAAAGCACACTCTGGCTTGATTGACAGCAATGCGTTCTTGATCTCGAGCGTTACATTTCAAACTGTTTAACTTGACCGCGCCGTAACAACGCTGCGTTTGTGTCATCGCCGTAGCCCTCATTATTAATCCATCTCTGACCGATTGACGACACGATTGTAAAGTCTGTGCACTGTGGGCCAATGATGGGCTTATGTTTAATAATATGGCATTTTAATGACACTTTTTATATGCTCTTATAAATGCTTTACTCATCTGTCATTTTTATTATCTGAATTATTATATTTGTAATATAGTGTGTATGTATATAATATTCATTTAGAAATGTATTTAAAATTATTTCATCATTATATATTGAATTATCTTGTAATTAATTGGATTAATTTTTTATTTAACAGCCCTAATAATTACAATCTGTTATATGTTCATTTTTATTTGTTTTTATTTATATATTATCACAATATTTTAATTATTTTTTCAAGCACATTTTTACTTTCATATTATAAATTTTATTAATGTATTATTATTTATTAGCTACCTGACGGGACCTGTCAGAGAGATGTGCAGGCTAAACTTCATTTAAATGTATGTTATTTGAGTGTAGCTTGTTTGGCGCACACACTTTCAGTGAGGGGCTGTTCAACGTGTTTTTGCATGTTTGTGTCAGAAATGTACTTTTCCTTTAAGGGGTGGAATTTGCCCCCTGGATTAGACGTTTAGGGGCATTTTTTTACCTTTATCATGTATTTTCTAACCATATAAAATAAACCGTGTCAAGTGAGCAGTGTTTAATAACCGCTGGATTGCTGTGATTCTCTGTTCAGTTATCGGTCTGACCGGCGTCTGCAAGAACACCACAGACACCGAACACCTGCCTCACAGGTATGACATCACACTCATAATGTTCCCTAGGTAGGCAGCACAGCAGAGCCACTGAACACTCTTATGACTGATCTGTGATCTGTTTCAGTGCGGAGCACAAGAGCTGACGGGACCGCTGCAGTTCACTTCCTGTTTTTAACTTCAACTGTTCTACATTGGGACTTCACTGTTGGGGAGTTTTCTGATCTTTCATGCAGTTATTTATTTCCCTTTGATTATCAACATCTGTGTAATTCACGACTCCCCTCACTGAATCCTCATACTGCTGGCCTGAGGTCAGATTATTACCATCGTATATGCACCTCATAGTTTAATACCATATTACTACTTCACTGATATCACTAACATCCCATTATGTGTTGGGGTTTTTGGCTGCACTGTGCCTTTAAATGTGTTGCAGGCCAGAGCGGTGTTTGTGTGTCTCATCTTCAGCGTGTCGGGACACACATGCACTTGGAGAAAACAGAGTTCACTGGTACATGTGTGATGTTTGTGTTCCTCCTGTGAGTCTCCATCAGCACACAGTACAGCTCACACCTCACCAAACGTGTGTGTGTGTGTGTGTGTGTGTGTGTGTGTGTGTGTGTGTGTGTGTGTGTGTGTGTGTGAGTGAGAGAGAGAGTGTCTGTGAGAGAGAGTGTGTGTGTTTTAAGTCTGATCTACATGAAAGTGTGTGTGTCTGCGAGAGAGAGAGAGTGTGTGTGTGAGAGAGAGAGAAAATGTGTGTGTGTGTGTGAGATTAATAAATGTTTATGGTGACTGACAGGATGTACACACATTGAGATCAGTGAAATATCATTAAACTCCTGAAGCATTAAGTCACAGCAGCATTATATGTATATAAAGTGTTTCATTGATCACTGATGGCCGTTACTCATCCTGACCGTAAACACCACACTACGATTGAAGACTGTGGGATAGTTCCTGAACACGTACATGTGTGCGCATGTCAAACACAAGCATTATGTGGAGCTGTGCACAGGGCAGCTACATCATTAATATCGGTGCTAACACAACAGATCACAGCATTGTGTGTGTTGATATTACTGTTATAAGTGCTGCTTATGTTCTCATTTTACAGCATTATTGTGTTCAAACTTGGTGTCATATTCTGTGAATTAAAGTTCAACTTTTCAACATGTCTCTCGACCAACATTCCTGATTAATCAGCAAAGCTGTCTTCCTGATTGCACGTGACTACAGTGAGCCAGTGATGTCTAGACAGACAGTATTTGCCTGTCTCGCGTGTTACAGTGACTGTGAGGACACTGTGTGTGATGACATCACTGTTGCAGCCAGGGGGCGCACTGACTTCACGAGCTCATGAAATATTAAGTAGTGACTGGCGAATGAGCGAATCATACTATGGGCAGGGCGTGGCTCACGAATAATAATTACGTCACGTTTAGTGCGCTCCGCGAAGGTTTGCCGCTACCTGGCTAAGACGTCAGCACGGCCTCATTAATATTCATGAGCTGTGATTTTGCCGTAGCAGGATTAGTATAATGTCCCTCTTTTTCTCATAACTTACTGGAACAGAGGAAACTGTTGTGTAAACAAAACCACAAGATTGTAATATTAGACAAAAGCCCTCTTTATACCATTAGTCCACATCATATGACCATTTCTTACATAAAGCTCAGAGCAAGGACGCAATATTCTCAGTAAATCAGGATTGCCTTGGCAAAGCCCGGTGAACTTTAAACGTCACACCTCCGACGACATTCGGGAGTACCGAGGGGCTAGAATCGCCTCAACAGAGCTGGAGAACACACGGACGGATCCAGATGTGACACAGTTAATACAAGCCAACCTTCCGCGCCGATCTCAGGGAATAACGCGTCATGGCTCGGGTCGGTACCGGCGCGGAACTGGACGAGGTGAGTGACCGTAAAGACAAACCGCACACCGGTTATTGTGGACGCGTTCCGAGTCAGCGCAACTTTAAAAATGCGGCACAATGTTGACTTGGGACGCGTCAGAACCAGCAGCTGATTTTGAACGGGGCACAATGTTGACTTGGGACGCGTCAGAACCAGCAGCTGATTTTGAACGGGGCACAATGTTGACTTGGGACGCGTCAGAACCAGCAGCTGATTTTGAACGGGGCACAATGTTGACTTGGGACGCGTCAGAACCAGCAGCTGATTTTGAACGGGGTACAATGTTGACTTGGGACGCGTCAGAACCCGCAGCTGATTTTGAACGCGGCACGATGTTCATTTGGGACGCGTCAGAACCAGCAGCTGATTTTGAACGCGGCACAGTGTTCACTTGGGACGCGTCAGAACCAGCAGCTGATTTTGAACGCGGCACAGTGTTGACTTGGGACGCGTCAGAACCCGCAGCTGATTTTGAACGGTATACAATGTTGACTTGGGACGCTCAGAACCAGCTGCTGGTTTTGAACGCGGCACAATGTTGACTTGGGACGCGTCAGAACCAGCAGCTGATTTTGAACGCGGCACAATGTTGACTTGGGACGCGTCAGAACCCGCAGCTGATTTTGAACGCGGCACAATGTTGACTTGGGACGCGTCAGAACCCGCAGCTGATTTTGAACGGTATACAATGTTGACTTGGGACGCGTCAGAACCAGCTGCTGATTTTGAACGCGGCACAATGTTGACTTGGGACGCGTCAGAACCAGCAGCTGATTTTGAACGCGGCACAATGTTGACTTGGGACGCGTCAGAACCCGCAGCTGATTTTGAACGCGGCACAATGTTGACTTGGGAGGCGTCAGAACCCGCAGCTGATTTTGAACGGTATACAATGTTGACTTGGGACGCGTCAGAACCAGCAGCTGATTTTGAACGCGGCACAATGTTGACTTGGGACGCGTCAGAACCAGCAGCTGATTTTGAACGGGGCACAATGTTGACTTGGGACGCGTCAGAACCAGCAGCTGATTTTGAACGGGGCACAATGTTGACTTGGGACGCGTCAGAACCCGCAGCTGATTTTGAACGGGTACAATGTTGACTTGGGACGCGTCAGAACCAGCAGCTGATTTTGAACGCGGCACGATGTTCATTTGGGACGCGTCAGAACCAGCAGCTGATTTTGAACGCGGCACAGTGTTCACTTGGGACGCGTCAGAACCAGCAGCTGATTTTGAACGCGGCACAGTGTTGACTTGGGACGCGTCAGAACCCGCAGCTGATTTTGAACGGTATACAATGTTGACTTGGGACGCTCAGAACCAGCTGCTGATTTTAAACGCGGCACAATGTTGACTTGGGACGCGTCAGAACCAGCAGCTGATTTTGAACGCGGCACAATGTTGACTTGGGACGCGTCAGAACCCGCAGCTGATTTTGAACGCGGCACAATGTTGACTTGGGACGGCGTCAGAACCCGCAGCTGATTTTGAACGGTATACAATGTTGACTTGGGACGGCGTCAGAACCAGCTGCTGATTTTGAACGCGGCACAATGTTGACTTGGGACGCGTCAGAACCAGCAGCTGATTTTGAACGCGGCACAATGTTGACTTGGGACGCGTCAGAACCCGCAGCTGATTTTGAACGCGGCACAATGTTGACTTGGGAGGCGTCAGAACCCGCAGCTGATTTTGAACGGTATACAATGTTGACTTGGGACGCGTCAGAACCAGCAGCTGATTTTGAACGGGGCACAATGTTGACTTGGGACGCTCAGAACCAGCTGCTGGTTTTGAACGCGGCACAATGTTGACTTGGGACGCGTCAGAACCAGCAGCTGATTTTGAACGCGGCACAATGTTGACTTGGGACGCGTCAGAACCAGCAGCTGATTTTGAACGCGGCACAATGTTGACTTGGGACGGCGTCAGAACCCGCAGCTGATTTTGAACGGTATACAATGTTGACTTGGGACGCGTCAGAACCAGCTGCTGATTTTGAACGCGGCACAATGTTGACTTGGGACGCGTCAGAACCAGCAGCTGATTTTGAACGCGGCACAATGTTGACTTGGGACGCGTCAGAACCCGCAGCTGATTTTGAACGCGGCACAATGTTGACTTGGGAGGCGTCAGAACCCGCAGCTGATTTTGAACGGTATACAATGTTGACTTGGGACGCGTCAGAACCAGCAGCTGATTTTGAACGCGGCACAATGTTGACTTGGGACGCGTCAGAACCAGCAGCTGATTTTGAACGCGGCACAATGTTGACTTGGGACGCGTCAGAACCAGCTGCTGATTTTGAACGCGGCACAATGTTGACTTGGGACGCGTCAGAACCAGCAGCTGATTTTGAACGCGGCACAATGTTGACTTGGGACGCGTCAGAACCCGCAGCTGATTTTGAACGCGGCACAATGTTGACTTGGGACGCGTCAGAACCAGCAGCTGATTTTGAACGCGGCACAATGTTGACTTGGGACGCGTCAGAACCAGCAGCTGATTTTGAACGCGGCACAATGTTGACTTGGGACGCGTCAGAACCAGCAGCTGATTTTGAACGCGGCACAGTGTTGACTTGGGACGCGTCAGAACCAGCAGCTGATTTTGAACGGGCACAGTGTTGACTTGGGACGCGTCAGAACCAGCAGCTGATTTTGAACGGGGCACAGTGTTGACTTGGGACGCGTCAGAACCAGCAGCTGATTTTGAACGGGGCACAATGTTGACTTGGGACGCGTCAGAACCAGCAGCTGATTTTGAACGCGGCACAATGTTGACTTGGGACGCGTCAGAACCCGCAGCTGATTTTTAACGGTATACAATGTTGACTTGGGACGCTCAGAACCAGCTGCTGATTTTGAACGCGGCACAATGTTGACTTGGGACGCGTCAGAATCCGCAGCTGATTTTGAACGGTATACAATGTTCACTTGGGACGCGTCAGAAACCGCAGCTGATTTTGAACACGGTACAATGTTGACTTGGGATGCGTCAGAACCCGCAGCTGATTTTGAACACGGTACAATGTTGACTTGGGACGCGTCAGAACCCGCAGCTGATTTTGAACACGGTACAATGTTGACTTGGGACGCGTCAGAACCCGCAGCTGATTTTGAACGCGGCACAATGTTGACTTGGGACGCGTCAGAACCAGCAGCTGATTTTGAACGCGGCACAATGTTGACTTGGGACGCGTCAGAACCCGCAGCTGATTTTGAACGTGACACAATGTTGACTTGGGACGCGTCAGAACCCGCAGCTGATTTTGAACACGGTACAATGTTGACTTGGGACGCGTCAGAACCAGCAGCTGATTTTGAACGCGGCACAATGTTGACTTGGGACGCGTCAGAACCAGCAGCTGATTTTGAACGCTGCACAATGTTGACTTGGGACGCGTCAGAACCCGCAGCTGATTTTGAACGCGGCACAATGTTCACTTGGGACGCGTCAGAACCAGCTGCTGATTTTGAACGGGGCACAATGTTGACTTGGGACGCGTCAGAACCCGCAGCTGATTTTGAACGCGGCACAATGTTGACTTGGGACGCGTCAGAACCAGCAGCTGATTTTGAACGGGGCACAATGTTGACTTGGGACGCGTCAGAACCAGCAGCTGATTTTGAACGCGGCATAATGTTGACTTGGGACGTGTCAGAATCCGCAGCTGATTTTGAACGGTATACAATGTTGACTTGGG
Organism: Xyrauchen texanus; assembly: GCF_025860055.1. NCBI lineage: Eukaryota > Metazoa > Chordata > Actinopteri > Cypriniformes > Catostomidae > Xyrauchen > Xyrauchen texanus. The sequence continues at coordinate 4,639,334 of NC_068306.1, read as the reverse complement.
ACGCGTCAGAACCAGCAGCTGATTTTGAACGCGGCACAATGTTGACTTGGGGCGCGTCAGAACCCGCAGCTGATTTTGAACGCGGCACAATGTTGACTTGGGACGCGTCAGAACCAGCAGCTGATTTTGAACGCGGCACAATGTTGACTTGGGACGCGTCAGAACCCGCAGCTGATTTTGAACGCGGCACAATGTTGACTTGGGACGCGTCAGAACCACGCAGCTGATTTTGAACGCGGCACAATGTTGACTTGGGACGCGTCAGAACCAGCAGCTGATTTTGAACGGGGCACAATGTTGACTTGGGACGCGTCAGAACCAGCAGCTGATTTTGAACGCGGCACAATGTTGACTTGGGACGCGTCAGAACCAGCAGCTGATTTTGAACGCGGCACAATGTTGACTTGGGACGCGTCAGAGCCAGCAGCTGATTTTGAATGCGGCACAATTTTGACTTGGGACGCGTCAGAACCAGCAGCTGATTTTGAACGCGGCACAATGTTGACTTGGGACGCGTCAGAACCCGCTGCTGATTTTGAACGGGGCACAATGTTGACTTGGGACGCGTCAGAACCTGCAGCTGATTTTGAACGCGGCACAATGTTGACTTGGGACGCGTCAGAACCCGCAGCTGATTTTGAACGCGGCACAATGTTGACTTGGGACGCGTCAGAACCAGCAGCTGATTTTGAACGCGGCACAATTTCGACTTGGGACGCGTCAGAACCAGCAGCTGATTTTGAACGCGGCACAATGTTGACTTGGGACGCGTCAGAACCAGCAGCTGATTTTGAACGGGGTACAGTACTGATGTTAGGACGTGTCAGTTCAGGAGGTTTGAGACGTGGTCAGACTGCTTTAGTTGAAATCTGGGCATTTTATTATGTGTGTCAATGTTTTCTCATGAATGAATATGAATCAAAGTAGTCTATAATAAATGAATAAATATTGACTTGGATCAAAGGTGTGTTAAGGTCAGGATTGCTGCATTATGCAACACTGGTGACATCATAAAGGTTAAGCAGGAAGTCATGTGAAGCTTCTGTTTTCAAAAACGAATTGGCGAAACGAACCGCAAAGGTCTTTTCACTCCTAGAGCGAAACAATATAAAACACATTTTCCCCCTTGTACAGTAGGCGCAGTTGTTCTACAGGCATAGTGATTCTGGATTCAGCATTCAGCTGTCAGTGCAGGAGATTCTGACATTTAAAGCTGTGAATGTCCAGCTGTTTGGGCATTGCAAATTAGAAAACAAATGCATTCTTTTGTAAAGAAAACTACGTTTAATGAAATGTTTGTATTTATGTACTTTTGTGGTATGTTGAATGCAGCAATGGTCAGGCTGTAATGTAATGTCCCTGTAATGTGTTTATATATAAAACTAGAGTTATTTAGATTTAATGCCTTATTCTGCCATATATATTTAGTGTACGTTAGTTTCAGAATTAAGAGATCAGCTCAAAATATTTT
>NC_068306.1:4627863-4632863 GCF_025860055.1 Xyrauchen texanus | reverse complement strand
ACAATCATTAAATAATGATGTCATCCAGACAGAGAGCGGCATATGCAGCGTGATGTCTGAGGATTCGCTTCATGAGTCACTGAAACGTAGCCAGGGTCCCAAATAAACTGAATGAAAGCATCACAAATTGGCGTAATCCAAATGGTGTGGAAAATGGCATCTTTTGACGGGACATGCGAGGTAAGGGGATTTGCCAATATCCCTTTGTTAAATCCAGTGTAGAATATCTGATCAAGCAATCCGAGTCAATGGGTACGCATCAAATTTAGACACCACATTGACTTTTCTGTAGTCCACACAGAACCTGACCGAACTGTCACTCTTCAGAACCAGCATCTCCAGGCTGGCCCAGTCACTGTGGGATTCTTCTGTTACCTCCATATCTAGCATAGCATTTAATTCTTCCCGAACTACTTTTGTTGTGTTCAAGTAATCAGTAGGGACGATTGCCACTACCCCTGGGATTGTTGCGATATGGTGCTCTATGAGATTTGTACGATCAGGAAGAGGCGAGAACATGTTGGATGATTTTCCTTGCAACCAGCCAACCTCCGTGACTTGTGACAGTGAGAGGTGGTCTCCGCAAGTGACCTGGGTGACTCGATTGGTGGCTTTTAATTTCAGGGACAGTGGGACAGCCCGCTGGGTGTCTGGCCACTTCGACGCCTAGGCCATCCAATCAAAAAGCTCAATGTAAGCCTCAGGAAACACAAACAGCTGTTAGAGATTATTTCCCACAGGTGTCAATCCTTGCCATTCTTCCACTCCTGGCCTCGCTCTACACAAAGGTCACTTGGCCACGCCCACATCACCACAGAGTTAAATAAGATCTGTGGTTAAATTACTTGAAGAGACTTTCCATTTTTGATCTAGAACATAAATGGCACACAGTCATACCTCGATGATGGATTTAAAGGCTGTTGTGTCTTTTAAAAATGCATTTTTCTAACTCATCGCTAAATAAGGACTACAACAGTCATCCATTTTTTAAAGCTTGTAGCTTACATGCTGATGGTAGCTGTAGTCCTTAGTTAGCGTTGTGATAGAAACATACATTTTTTAGAAACAGTAGCTTTAAAATTCATGTTTGAGGTCTGACTGTGTATAATTTATGTTCTAGAACAAAATGTGAAAGTCTCTTCAAGTAATTTTCACCTCAGGCCTTATTTTATTCATTAATCGAAATCTGCTATTATAAAAACCCTTTGAAAATTCCTGAGGCAGCCCATGGCTCGTAAATTCTGATTGTCTTCCATGATTTGTTTGGTTGTCCGATGTGTGTCAAACTGCGTCCCGTATGGTGACTTTCTACAGACAGACTGATGTTACGTTTTTTAGCGAAAAGCAAAAATATATTTGTGTGTTTCAGGCACTGGTGAGGGGAATCTGGTGGAGGCAGAAGCTCTGTTAGAGCCGTATGTAGAAACATTCCCTAGCGTAAGAACACACACACCCATCACAAAGCATTATATACAATTATATGAGACAGATCCACATGTGCCATTTAATTAATTGAAATGTTTGTGTTTTTTATGCAGGGCTCAATCATCCTGTTTTACTCGGCGAGGATCGCCGTACTGCACGGGAACTTTGAGAAGGTGTTCCCTCGCAATAAGTTTTGCGTTCCCTCACAATTCCTTCTCAAGAGTACACAAGAAACTCAAGCTTCTAATAAACCTAAAAAAATGGTCTTTCTGTTTCTCAGGCCGTGTTGAAGTTTGAGGAGTGTGTCTCAGCGCAGCAACAGTGGCGTCAGATTCATCATCTGTGTTATTGGGAGTTGATGTGGTGTCACTCGTTCCAGCAGCAGTGGAAAGATGCGTATCGATACGCTGATCTGCTGTGCAGAGAGAGCCGCTGGTCTAAAGTAACACACAGATCCACTCTCATACATACACACTCACTCTTAGAAAAGTGTCCAGTGTTTGAGACCAGGTGTGTGTGTGTGTTACATGTCGTTTCAGGCCACCTATGTGTATCAGAAAGCTGCAATACTCAGTATGATGTCAGAGGAGGACGTGAAGGAGACCGGAGAGAATATAGTGGAGTTATTCAGGTGAGTCCAATAAACTGTTGTCCATGCTTATGAATAGTTGAATAGAGAGGATGGTTTTAAATCATTTTTACTGAGGTAAACTTGTCTCCCTGACTAACTATGGCAAGCCATTTTGACATTCAATCAACTGCAGGGGATGAATTATAGATATCTACAATGACATTTTTACTAGAATTAATAGTTATCTGTACGGCTTCTCCTTTACATAGTAAAGTCTGAACTTGCATCTGTGGATGCAGCGGCGAGTGGTGTTGAGTAACTAAGGTTTACTAAAGTAATCCAAATACCAAGTTCATGATATCATTACAGATGAATGATGTTTTTAAGACAGTGACATCTGAGGGAGCAGAGATCATGTGCATTCAGAAGTGCTTTTCGTCGTACTATTTAATAACATGTGTGCGTGCGCGTGTGTGCATGCTTGTGTGTGTGTGTGTTGTAGGCAGGTGGAGGGGTTAAAGCAGCGTTTGGCCGGTAAGTCCATCCCCACTGAGAAGTTTGCCGTGAGGAAATCTCGCAGATACTCGTCACCTACGCCAGTCCAACTGGTGATTCCTGCACTGGTGCGTCACATACACAAAACCTCATGGTACATCCCATCTCACCCCTAATTTACAACACCGCTGACCTCATAAACATTTGTTCACACAGGAAATGATGTATGTGTGGAACGGCTTCACCATCGTTGGCAAACGTGCAGACACCACGGAGAGTCTGCTGATCACCATCGAGAGCGCAGAGGAGCACCTGCACAACGACCCCAGTAAGAAAGAGCCGTGCACTCGCTGTCCTAACACAGTTAGCGAGCAGTAACGTGTGTGAGTGTGTGTGTGTGTGTGTGTGTGTTCACAGACCCCTCGGAGTATCACCCTGATGACCAGTGTTTGGTCCAGATGTTGAAGGGTTTGTGTTTGAAGCATCTGGGTCGGTTAATGCAGGCGGAGCTGTGCTTCACGCAGGTGATCAGCAGGTAAACACACATGTGATGGAAATGTTCAGAAATGGAAAGAGATCGGAAGGGGTGTATAACGTCACTGTGTGTGTTTGCAGTGAGAAGCGCATCCGTTATGATCATTACCTGATCCCGTTCACTCTGTATGAGCTGGGGTTACTCTATCAGCAGCAGGGGGATCACACCAAAGCTGCTCAAGTCATCGAGGACGCCAAGTGAGTTCAGATGTTCAGTATGAGGATCGTGTCCTTGATTTGATTCAGAATATCTGTTGATTGACAGCTCTAATAACAGTAAAGGTCTGATTAAAATAGTTTTCGATGGACACAAACAGAAGATGATTTGAGTGTGTTGTGTGTTATTGTGTTGTGTGTTATTGTGTTGTGTGTGTGTATTATTGTGATGATTTGAGTGTTGTGTGTTATTGTGTTGTGTGTGTGTGTATTATTGTGATGATTTGAGTGTTGTGTGTTATTGTGTTGTGTGTGTGTGTATTATTGTGATGATTTGAGTGTGTTGTGTGTTATTGTGTTGTGTGTGTGTATTATTGTGATGATTTGAGGTTGTGTGTTATTGTGTGTGTGTATTATTGTGATGATTTGAGTGTTGTGTGTTATTGTGTTGTGTGTGTATTATTGTGATGATTTGAGTGTTGTGTGTTATTGTGTTGTGTGTGTATTATTGTGATGATTTGAGTGTGTTGTGTGTTATTGTGTTGTGTGTGTGTATTATTGTGATGATTTGAGTGTTGTGTGTTATTGTGTTGTGTGTGTGTATTATTGTGATGATTTGAGTGTTGTGTGTTATTGTGTGTGTGTGTGTGTATTATTGTGATGATTTGAGTGTTGTGTGTTATTGTGTTGTGTGTGTGTGTATTATTGTGATGATTTGATGTGTTGTGTGTTATTGTGTTGTGTGTGTGTGTATTATTGTGATGATTTGAGTGTTGTGTGTTATTGTGTTGTGTGTGTATTATTGTGATGATTTGAGTGTTGTGTGTTATTGTGTTGTGTGTGTGTATTATTGTGATGATTTGATGTGTGTGTTATTGTGTGTGTGTGTATTATTGTGATGTATGTGTTGTGTGTTATGTATTGTGTATGTATTGTGTGATGTGTTGTGTGTTATTGTGTTGTGTGTGTGTGTATTATTGTGATGATTTGAGTGTTGTGTGTTATTGTGTGTGTGTGTGTATTATTGTGATGATTGTGATGTGTGTGTGTGTTATTGTGTTGTGTGTGTGTATTATTGTGATGATTTGAGTGTTGTGTGTTATTGTGTTTGTGTGTGTGTTATTGTGATGATTTGAGTGTTGTGTGTTATTGTGTTGTGTGTGTGTGTATTATTGTGATGATTTGAGTGTTGTGTGTTATTGTGTTGTGTGTGTGTATTATTGTGATGATTTGAGTGTTGTGTGTTATTGTGTTGTGTGTGTGTATTATTGTGATGATTTGAGTGTTGTGTGTTATTGTGTTGTGTGTGTATTATTGTGATGATTTGAGTGTTGTGTGTTATTGTGTTGTGTGTGTGTATTATTGTGATGATTTGAGTGTTGTGTGTTATTGTGTTGTGTGTGTATTATTGTGATGATTTGAGTGTTGTGTGTTATTGTGTTGTGTGTGTATTATTGTGATGATTTGATGTGTTGTGTGTTATTATGTTGTGTGTGTGTGTATTGTGTGTGTGATTATTGTGATGTATTGTGATGTGTGTGTGTGTGTATTGTGTGTGTGTGTGTGTATGTGTATTATTGTGATGATTTGAGTGTTGTGTGTTATTGTGTTGTGTGTGTGTGTATTATTGTGATGATTTGAGTGTTGTGTGTTATTGTGTGTGTGTGTGTATTATTGTGATGATTTGAGTGTTGTGTGTTATTGTGTTGTGTGTGTGTATTATTGTGATGATTTGAGTGTTGTGTGTTATTGTGTGTGTGTGTGTATTATTGTGATGATTTGAGTGTTGTGTGTTATTGTGTGTGTGTGTGTATTATTG
>NC_068306.1:4601739-4614239 GCF_025860055.1 Xyrauchen texanus | reverse complement strand
CATCCATGTTAACCTCCAGAATCAGAATCATCTGTGCTGGGCTCCAGATTCATAAAATACCTGTGCTGGGCTTTAGAATATTCTGTGCTAAGAATAATGCATGCTGGTCTCTTGATTAATCCGTGCCGAATGCCAAGAATAATCCTTGAAAAAAAGCTTTAATCAAGTTCATATTTAAACCAAACAAACACATTTACATGTGACTCACTCACACACACACACACACACACACACACACACTGCATTAATACATCTCCTGCAATCAGCTGAAATCACAATCATGAACAGTTTTTGATTTGATTTTAAAAGGGTTTATAGCTATAAATACACACCATATAATATTAACAACATACTGTGAACATGAACATTTAATGTCTAGAGTAACACATTGATAGGTGTTAAGAAAGAACGTTAGAAAATAATTTCATTATGATCCACAGCTTAGAACATGGCTGGCCACAGGTCAAGATGAATGCACCAATCTTAGGCAGCTTGTCATCAAAAACTGATCAACAAACTGAATTTAAGCTTTAATCTTAACATCCATCTATCATTTCTGTCTTGAACAACTAAATACATTATAAAAAGTAAATCAGAATCAGAATCAGCTTTATTGCCAAGTATTCTTACACAGAATTTGTCTTGGTGACAGGAGCTTCAAGTGCACAACAATACAAAACACAGATAATAATACAAAATAAAATTATAATAAATAAAATTGAATAGAAAATAAAGTATATATAGAATACACAATAAGACTAATAAATATATATATATATATATATACACACACACACACACACACATACATACACATACGTAGTCGACAAATCTGTTATATCCAGAGCAGTGTATGTTATGGCAGAAGTGGATATGTTGGATAATATAAATTAAAATTAAACTGTGTATTGCACATAATTATTGCTCAATGGGGGAATTTTAACTGTTTGTGAGATGGATGGCCTGAGGGAAAAAACTGTTCCTGTGTCTGACGGTTCTGGTGTTCAGAGCTCTGAAGCGCCGGCCAGAAGGCAACAGTTCAGAAAGGTAGTGGGCAGGGTGAGTGGGGTCCAGAGTGATTTTACCAGCCTTTTTCCTCACTCTGGAAGTGTATAGTTCTTGAAGGGAGGGCAGGGGGCAAGTCCGAAATGTCCTTTGTACTCTTCTGATGTCTGATTTCGTAGCTGCACCAAACCAGACAGTTACTGGAGTGCAGAGGACAGACTCAGTGACTGCTGAGTAGAACTGTATCAGCAGCACCTGTGGCAGGTTGAACTTCCTCAGCTGGCGAAGGAAGTACAACCTCTGCTGGGCCTTTTTCACAATGGAGTCGATGTGTATCTCCCACTTCAGGTCCTGTGAGATGGTGGGGGTGGGGTCAGTGTTGTGGTGTTCCTCCTAAAGTCCTCAATCATCTCCACCATTTTGAGCGTGTTCAGCTCCAGGTTGTTTTGACTGCACCAGACGGCCAACGGTTTAACCTCCCTATGCAGACTCATCATCATCTCGGATAAGGCCGATGACAGTGGTGTCGTCTGCAATCTTCAGGAGCTTGACAGAGGGTTCCTTGGTGGTGCAGTCATTGGTGTAGAGGGAGAACAGTAGTGGGGAGAGCACACATCCCTGGGGGGCACCAGTGCTGATGGTACAGGTGCTGGAAGTTAAAGCTGGTGATCCACTGACAGGTAGATGTGGGAACAGGGAGTTGGTTTAACTTAGTCCAGAGTATATCTGGGATGATGGTCTTGAAAGCTGAACTGAAGTCCACAAAAAGGACTTCAGTTCTTTTTGTGTCCCCGGTCTGTCCAGATGTTCCAGGATATGATGCAATCTCATGTTGACTGCATCGTTCACAGACATGTTTGCTCGGTAAGCAAATTAAAGAGGATCTAGAAAGGGTCCAGTGATGTCCTTCAGGTGGGCCAACACCAGTCTCTCAAGTGACTTCATGACCACAGACGTGAGAGCGACAGGTCTGTAGTCATTAAGTCCTGTGATTTTTGGATTTCTTAGGGACAGGGATGATAATTGAGCTTTTGAAGCAACATGGGACTTCACACTGCTCCAGTGATCTATTGAAGATCTGAGTGAAGATGGGGGCCAGTTGGTTAGCACAGGATCTAAGACACATGGGTGAAACACCGTCTGGGCCTGAAGCTTTCCTTGTCTTTTGTTTCTGAAAGACATGGCACACATCGTCTTCACAGATCTTAAGTGCAGGTTGAGTAGCAGGAGGGGGCCTGTGTCGTCGCTGTAAATCTAAGGGTGGTCGGGCCTTCTCTGCTGCAGCTCCCAAACTTTGGAACAGCCTGCCCGTTCACATGAGGTCTGCTCCTTCACTAGCTAGTTTTAAATCTGTTCTTCAGTCTTATCTGTATTCTCTGTCTTTTGATAATTCTTAGTTTAAGTGTTGTATGGTTTAGTTACATGGACTGTATTCTGGTTTCATGCCGCATGGTATTTATTAATGTTGTCACTTGCATATTTGCTCCTGGATTTGTTTCTTGATGTGTTTTATATTTTACTGTACAGCACTTTGGTGCAACTCTGTTGCTTTTAAATGTGCTCTAGAAATAAAACTTGACTTGACAAAAACATGAAAAAACACACAGACTCACTCACACACACACATTTAATTCAATTCAGTTTGCTTTATTGGCATGACAAAAGTACATTTTGTATTGCCAAAGCTTTTTTAAAACAACATATAAAATAGTTTAGAACAATTGAAATTGGATTTGCTCAAGCAAATATAATATAAGGAAAAACATTGAAAAACATTAAAGAAAAACAGATAATAAAAATAATTATGATTAATTATGTTTCAAGTTAACTTTAACTGATGAACTATATAAACTGAATTAAACATTATGTACATTCATGTGTAGTGAGAGGTTTGTGGTGTGAGTGGGGGTTAAATAAAAATGTTAATAATATATTTATGGATGTTCATTCTGTAGTTCTGGTTGTCCCTCAGGAGATGAGCGGATGCTTCATATCTTGCTGCTATATTTGCACATTCAGCTTTTTCACCCAGAATAAAAGGGAGTTTTTCAGATGGGGTGCAATTATTAAATTGGGGAAATACTTTGATAATTTTGGGATAATAGTGGTTTCTGGTGATTTCATATTTTGGGCATTCTGTGAGGAAGTGCAGCTCTGTCTCCATCATTCCCAGATGGCAGTGGGAGCAGAGTCTCTCCTCTCGGGATACCCACGTCTGTCTGCGCCGCCCCGTCTCTACGGCCAGCCTGTGCTCGCTGAGTCTGTACATCCTCAATGCTTTTCTTAAATTCACATCAGTCACCGTGGTCAGATAGTTTGCCACGGTGTACTCTCGATTTAGTGCCGAATAACATCCAACTTGTGCTGATTTTAATGGTGTTTGTCCAATTGGTGACGTATTTGTCTTTTTCTGTGTTTATAATTTGGTTGGTCCGAATGATTGTGAGTTTGTCCTGAGGTTGTGCTGATCTCTGCAGGAGTGAGGTCAGTCAGTCTCAGCACCAGCTGGCACAGGGGACTCCTCGCCCCGCTCAGCTCTTGGTGTTTTAGGGCTTTGTAATGGTATGTGTTGGGGTCACTTGTCTTTAGGTGTTTCCAGAATTTGATGGCTCTTTTTTGGATGTTTAGAAGGAGAGGGTATTGGCCTAATTCTGCCCTGCATCCGTTGTTTGGTGTTTTTCTTTGAACTTTGAGTATTCTTTTGAAAAATTCTGAATGTAGAGTTTCAATGGGATGTTTTTCCCAATTTGAAAAATCTAATTTTATAGGTGGACCCCACACTTCACTGCCATATAAAAGAATTGGTTCAATTATTGATTTGAAAAGTTTGAGCCAAATTTGGATTGGGATGTCAATTTTGATTGATCTTTTAATGGCATAGAAGCCCTTTGAGCTTTCTCTTTGAGTTCATTCACAGCCAAAGTAAAGTTACCCGCTGGAGTTATTTTCAGGCCGAGGTAAGTGTATGTGTTTGTGCTCTCAATGGTTCTGTGTGAGAGTGTGAATGTGTGTGTTAGTCCCTGAGATCTGGAGCGTTTCTGGAACATCATGACTCTAGTTTTCTGGAGGTTGACGGTCAGGGCCCAGGATTGACAGTAATCCTCCAGCAGATCCAGGCTGTCCTGAAGCCCCTCTTTAGTGGGTGACAGGAGAACAGGTCATCTGCATAGAGGAGACACTTTATTTCTGTGTCATGTAGAGTGAGACCTTGAATGGGAGAATGTTCTAGTATATTAGCCAATTGGTTGATGTAAACGTTGAAGAGGGCGGGGCTTAAACTGCAGCCCTGTCTCACTCCACGCCTCTGGAGAAAAAAATCAGTTCTTTCCAATTTTAACAGTGCATTGACTGTGTGTACATTGATTTGATCACATCATAAGCTTTTCCCCCTACACCACTGTCAATAAGTTTGAGATATAATCCTTCATGCCAGATTGAATCAAATGCTTTCTTAAAATCTACAAAACAAGCGAAAATTTGTCTTTTATTTTGATGTACATATTTATCAATGAGTGTCTGTAGGGTGAAAATGTGATCAGATGTGCGACAGTTTGGCATGAATCCAGTCTGACATTTCCTCAAGACATTGTGCTTCATAAGGAAGTGTAAAAGTCTGGTGTTTAAAATACTGCAGAACACCTTCCCCAGATTACTGTTCACACAGATGCCTCGGTAGTTATTAGGGTCTAATTTATCTCCACTCTTATAAATGGGGCTGATGAGTCCCTGATTCCAGATCTCAGGGAAATGACCCACACACAGAACATCATTGAACAGTTTCAGGATCGCCAGTTTGAAGTTTTGGTCGGAGTGTTTCAGCATCTCATTTAGGATGCCGTCCACACCGCAGGCCTTTTGGGGCTCGAGTATTTGCCATTACCTTGTTCCAACTCTTTCATTGTGATGGGGAATCTAAAGGGTTTTGATTTGTTTTAATTGATCTTTTCAAATGGTCTAATTTATTAATGATTTCATTTAGATTTCCAGTTGGGTGTAAAGTTCTTGGAAATGTTTTTCCACAGCCCTCCATCTTGGATTGCCAGATCTTCTTGATTTGTATAATAATTTCCATTTATCCCAGAATTGGTTTGTTTTGATTGATTTTTCAATTTCTTCAAGCTGGCTCTGCAAAGATTTAGTTTTTTAGTGTGGCTTTATATTGTCTTAATGCCTCACAGTACTGAAGACGAAGGTCCGGATTATCTGGTTGACAGTGTTTTTGGTTGGTTGAGTCTTACAGTCTGAATCAAACCATTTTTCAGTGTCCAATTTCTTTTTTGTAATTTTGACGAGTGCCAAATCACTTTTTTGTGCTGTTTTGTAGAATATATAATTGAGATGTTTCACTGCCTGATTGACATTCTCTCTCTCACTCACACACTCTCTCTCTCTCACACACACTCACTCTCACACACTCTCTCTCACACACACACACTCTCTCTCTCACACACACACTCCACACTCTCTCTCACACACACACACTCTCTCTCTCACACACACACTCTCTCCCTCTCTCACACACACACTCTCTCTCTCTCACACACACACTCTCTCACTCTCTCACACACACACTCTCTCTCTCACACACACTCTCTCTCTCACACACACACACACACACATTCTCTCTCTCACTCACACACATTCTCTCTCTCACACACACTCTCTCCCTCTCTCTCACACACACACTCATTCTCTCTCTCACACACACTCTCTCCCTCTCTCTCACACACACACTCATTCTCTCTCTCACACACACTCTCTCCCTCTCTCACACACTCATTCTCTCTCTCACACACACACATTCTCTCTCTCACACACACTCTCTCCCTCTCTCTCACACACACACACTCATTCTCTCTCTCACACACACTCTCTCCCTCTCTCTCACACACACACTCATTCTCTCTCTCACACACACTCTCTCCCTCTCTCACACACACATTCTCTCTCTCACACACACTCTCTCCCTCTCTCTCACACACACACTCATTCTCTCTCTCACACACACACACATTCTCTCTCTCACACACTCTCTCCCTCTCTCACACACACACACACATTCTCTCACACACTCTCTCCCTCTCTCACACACACATTCTCTCTCTCTCACTCACACACATTCTCTCTCTCACACACACACACACACACACACACATTCTCTCTCTCACACACACACATTCTCTCTCTCTCACTCACTCTCTCCCTCTCTCACACACACACACATTCTCTCTCTCACACACACACACACACACACACACACACACACACACACATTCTCTCTCTCTCACACACACTCATTCTCTCTCTCACACACACACATTCTCTCTCTCACACACACATTCTCTCTCTCTCACTCTCACACACACACTCTCTCTCACACACACATTCTCTCTCTCACACACACATTCTCTCTCTCTCACTCTCACACACACACTCTCTCTCACACACACACACTCTCACTCTCTCTCTCACACACACACACACATTCTCTCTCTCACTCACACACACTCTCTCTCTCTCTTTCTCTCACACACACACACACACACATACATACATACACACACACACACTCTCACACACACACACACACATACATACATACACACATATACACACAACACACACACAGTTTGTTGAAGTTTGTTGTAAAATGCTTTATTTTTCGAACGCATTGACGTATCGTTACAAAACTCGTTATGTGTCATTGGCACAGTGCCCTGAAGGTCCTTCAAGTTTTGGGACAGCGCCACCTTCTGGTTATAAGTTATACCAAAGTCTCATAACTTTTGATTACTTTGAGAACAGGCTTGATATATTCTGTGGGTCATGCCGAGAACATGGATACCAATTATGTCATGTTCGATCGAACTTACTCTCCGCCATTTTTAAATCCTTTAAAAACTATTTCTTTCTAACTCCTCCTTGAGCGTTCGCTCGGCAACGCTTTGGCGTATTGACATGAAACGTTAGATGTGTCATCATGACCGCACCTTGACCACATCATATCAATTTGGTGACAGCGCCACCTGTTGGTCTAAAGTAAAAGGCTTTTATGTCCCATAGTTGAATGTTTTTTCAACTATTTTGCCTAAAATCATGACCAGATTGCTTTAATTACTTATTTATTTAGCCATTGTCGTGCCTAATAATGGTTGATGTGCTTGGCCCCTTACTTGCTGCTTACAGCTATATTTATTATTATTATTGTTATTATACAAAAATAGTATTATAGGGGTCCAAAAAATTATAATGAAAAGTGGGCTGAGAGATTATCACGAAGTGGACAAAAACAGGTACACGGTGTACAGGTGACCCCCTTGTACAGGTGACCCCCCACCTCCCACCCCCATGTTTTACTGTATTGTTTTATTAATTTAGTCCAGATCTTTCTAAGAGGTCTCAAGTGTGAACACCCTTTCCTGAACAGTATTTCTATGCGCAGTAGAGCATGTTTGCCCATTTCTTAAATTTGGTCCTTACATTTGAAGGATTATGGGTAATTATTTGACATTTAGCTTCAACATAAGAACACATTTCTCTCTGTCTCCATCAGAAGGCGCACCACATCATTCTGGATCACGCCATCTTCACACGCTGCATCACAGTTCCCCATAAAAACCCCAAAAGCTTTGATGGCATCTGTAAGAAGAAGAAGATGCTGTGTGCTGACTGCAGACACGACTGGGGCATCATCGTGTCCTACTTCAACATACAGGTGACACATCGCAGAAACCGATCATCCTTATTTGCTTTATAAATCTCCAGCGAGAGTTAAACTGTGTCACTCGCAAGCGAACACACTCTTCTATTTATATATAAACACTGAATCTCATGAAGGAATGACCAGGTCATATTAAACTCATCACATTTATTTGCATACATATTTGCTGTGAACGCCCCTCAAATGACAATAGTTTGATATATAATGATTCAATGATTATAAATAGTTACATTTAAATACTTGAATGATAATTTAGATGATTAAAATGTGTTAAATGATTGTGTTAGACGAGTAAAGCGTTGATTAGACAATACATTAAGTGACTTTAAAAATTCAATATATTGTTAATTTCAATATTATTGAACATCGCTCCACAGAAGAAAAAAAGTTGCTAACTTGTTGTGAGTGTCGCTCCTCTGTTGTTGGAGGGCGACTGCCTCCAACCGGCCAGTAGCGTCCTTCACCAGCCTCCTCCAAATATATACTATTTTGTATATATGTGTTATAGATGTGTTATAGATGTTTTATAGATGTGTTATAGATGTTTTATAGATGTATTATAGATGTGTTATAGCAAAAGAAGAATGTCGCGAAGGTCACACAAGGGTTAATTGTGTTATTTTATGCATTATTTTTAATATAATTAAGTGCACCGACTAAACTCGTTAAATCGACATTGCTAAAATATATTTCTGTAACACAATTAGGAGAATTTGCTTAATTGTCAAAATGATGAAAATAATGTTAATGGTCCTAAAGCTAAATTGATTCCTCTGACTCTGAGAGGAAATGTCCTGCAGGATCTGCCGGTGTTGAAGATCGAGAGATTCGCGTTGAAGGATCTGATCACTCAACAGCAGGTGTGCTTCAGGAAGTGGCATGAGGTGACGTTCAGCATACGAGAGTTTGACATGACGGAGATCACACCTGAAACATGGCCACTGAGAGAATGAGGACGGCCAATAGATTAATCTGGTTCCTTTATTTGTAGTTTTCCAGGTACAGCATTATGAATACATTAGTGATTAATTAGACATGTTAGTGGGAGATATTTCATGATGTCCATTCATTGATAAATTCAATTTTAATGGTAAAATGATTTTTATGGTTTGTTTTTGGTTATCCTGGAAAGTTTTCTTTACATAAATAGAACATTGTTTTTAGGTTTTCAACCACTTACATTCCCTTAACGTTCTCTTAACGTTCTGTTAACGTTTCCTTAATGTTCTGTTAAAGTTCTGTTAATGTTCTGTTAACATACTCTTAACCTCAATTTTCATGATTTCCTTTATATATTCATACATTCATGCATCATTATTCATAAATAAACAATCAGTCTATATAAATAAATAATCTGCACACAATCCAAGTTTTTGATGATCCATTGTTTAATAATTCAAACTGATTATTCCTGAATCAAAAACTCCCTAATGGTTATAAAATAAACCTAAAAATAACCATTAGAGAATGTTCTGTATAGGTTGTTAAAAAACTTCCCTGCAATGTTCTGGGAAGGTTAGTTTATGGTTATAAAATAAACCTAAAAATAACCATTAGAGAATGTTCTGTATAGGTTGTTAAAAAACCTCCCTGCAACATTCAGGGAAGGTTAGTTTCTGGTTATAAAATAAACCTAAAAATAACCATTAGAGAACGTTCTGTATAGGTTGTCTTTAGGTTGTTAAAAAACCTCCCTGCAACGTTCTGGGAAGGTTAGTTTATGGTTATAAAATAAACCTAAAAATAACCATTAGAGAACGTTCTGTATAGGTTGTCTTTAGGTTGTTAAAAAACCTCCCTGCAACGTTCTGGGAAGGTTAGTTTATGGTTATAAAATAAACCTAAAAACAACCATTAGAGAACGTTCTGTATAGGTTGTCTTTAGGTTGTTATAAAAACCTCCCTGCAACATTCTGGGAAGGTTAGTTTATGGTTATAAAATAAACCTAAAAATAACCATTAGAGAATGTTCTGTATAGGTTGTTAAAAAACCTCCTTGCAACGTTCAGTGAAGGTTTGTTTATGGTTATAAAATAAAACCTAAAAATAACCATTAGAGAACGTTCTGTATAGGTTGTTAAAAAACCTCCCTGCAACGTTCTGGGAAGGTTAGTTTATGGTTATAAAATAAACCTAAAAATAACCATTAGAGAACGTTCTGTATAGGTTGTCTTTAGGTTGTTAAAAAACCTCCCTGCAACGTTCTGGGAAGGTTAGTTTATGGTTATCAAAATAAACCTAAAAATAACCATTAGAGAACGTTCTGTATAGGTTGCCTTTAGGTTGTGTTAAAAACCTCCCTGCAACGTTCTGGGAAGGTTAGTTTATGGAGACACAATAAACCTAATAATAACCATTAGAGAACGTTCTGTATAGGTTGTCTTTAGGTTGTTAAAAAACCTCCCTGCAACGTTCTGGGAAGGTTAGTTTATGGAGACACAATAAACCTACAGAGAACGTTCCTAGAATGTTATTATTTGGTTCCCAAAACAATAACCAAATGGGAACCATATGCTAACGTTAGGGAGCGTTCTGTGTTTGCTGGGATTCAGATTTTGAAGCTACTGTATTTAGTCCCATTATAATTCATGGGAGTACTTGTGCTTTACAATAGGACTAGATTATATGTCTTTGTCCCTCACACACACTCAGAGGTTGTGTGTGATGTAAATCTGTGCGGGAGTGAAGGCATCTTTCAGCCCCTCCCTCATTCTAAAATTCATGTCATTGTAATTCATGTTGCCTAGCAACATGGGAGTCGTCATAGAGGCCCAACAATAAAGAGATGACATGTACAGTGATGTGCCGAGCGCTTTAACACCGAGATATGCCTCCGCCATCTTTTCCCGCTCATCTGTACTCGGAGGGATCAGAATTAGAAACGCCATTAAAAGCCTCTCCGGGTGACATCTTACTCGCATACACATTATTTATCTTAAATCAAGCCTCTTGTCGACTCCTGTGCCGACCGTCACACGTTAAACAAAACCTTGTTACAGGTGCATACATACATGACGTGTTCGGTTTTGCACAAATAAAGGAGACGCACAGAGAGTCACAGTTCAAAAAGCATCACATTTAATCAACGAGCCATCTTAAGAGTCTCATACTCATCAAGACAGTGAGGTGTCACAACAGCAATAAACAAAGTTATTCTCTTAAAGTCTTTAGTTAAAAACGAAACACTTTTCTACCCATGCAACAGAAAGGTGGTGTACAGTCATTTACTCAAACCCTTTGGACTTTCTTTCCTCTACGCTCCCACAGAAGAAAGAAACTCAGAGGAGTTTAGAATGGCATGAGGGTGAGTGATGTTCACTTTTGGGTGATCTGTTCCTTTAAGCGGATGTGACCGGAGTCTCTGTAAGTGCATGAGCGTTTGGTGTTGGGTGAGGTGTGGTCAGTCCAAGACCTGGAGACCAGTGACTTTGACGTCACTCCAGCGGGACGGGTCACACCTGATTCCCCTGGGGCTAAAGGGGAGTCCTGAGGGGGAGGGGTAGAAAGTGAGAGGGGGGTTTAAAGTCCCTGATTGCAGTATGATCAGACCTCGGGGTAGATTGTAGGGTTATGACCTGCAGTTCGTTTGAGTTACAGTTTCGTCATGTGGTTTTGTGGAGACCTTTTCAGAAGAACCAGCGGAAGGTGTCGGCAGCTCCTGCTGATGCGGCTCTCTGCAGGGATGACATTAATTAGCAGTTTAGCTCAAAATAATGGGATGGCCATCTTCTGCAGGTAATACCAGAATTGATTTTGTTAGACAGCATTGGTATGTGTGGTGTAGCGATATACAGTATGTGCAATGCCTGTACTAATAATGAGACCATTAGGGCTGAGAAAATACATTTAAATTGTTTACTTAAATATTACCATGATTTTAAAGACATTATTTCAGATTAGGGGGAGCAAAAAAAGCTACAAGACTTCAGTGATCACCAGATTTTTCAATCGAAGTTGTCTCGAATACGTACAAACCACACAGGACGCTAGACGGAGTGCAAGAGAGCGTGGGGTATCTCGAGCAGGGCCGTTTCTAGGCAAAGGCAACCTAGGAGTTCGACTAGGGCACCAACTGCTAAGGGGGCGCCAAAGAGGGGGGTGCCAAAGAGGCCGCCGTCACGCACCCCAAACACCCCCCACAGAGGCGCAGAGGTGCCACAAGGAATCTGGCCTAGGGCGCCAGAATGGTCTGAAACAGCCCTGATCTTGAGACAGGCTTTGCCAAATTCAACTCCTTTCAATTTGACAATGTTTTAAAACTCATGGCACAGAGGCCGTTTACAACAAACATGTTCTTGCGCTAAAAAGCTAGCCTAGTCTAAAAACACGCCACTCTTGCACGCTGAAAAAACGCTGGACGCGGCACATCGTTCAAAGACGTCCGTTACAAAAATGCCTCACATTGAATATCGGTCCGCTGGGAAACAAAGTCGTGCGTATAACTTTTGGATTCGACAAAACGTGCGTAATTCGTGGGATCAAATCTTTGGGAGTATTGTTTGAAGCACTTAGTCGCAAGTAAGCGATATATGCCAGAAGAGATCTGCATACTCCGTTGAGCTGTCAATAAGAGTCAGTACCTAATGCTTTTGGACAAACCGGAATTTTGACCACTAAAGGCTAGGGCATACTTCCTTACTCTTATAGCACTGGCAACATCAGGCGCATGGGCCGACAGCGGGGAAAGACGGAGACTGTCCGAATGTCTAGAAAATTGGGCTGCACTTGGACAGTCTTGTGTATTGTGCTAATGACAACATTTGTGCCACGTGCA
>NC_068306.1:4581739-4594239 GCF_025860055.1 Xyrauchen texanus | reverse complement strand
TTAGTATTTGTGTGTTAGTATTTGTGAGTGTGTTTGTGTGTATTTGTGTGTTAGTATTTATGAGTGTGTTTGTGTGTATTTGTGTGTTAGTATTTATGAGTGTGTTTGTGTGTATTTGTGTGTTAGTATTTGTGTGTTAGTATTTATGAGTGTGTTTGTGTGTATTTGTGTGTTAGTATTTGTGTGTTAGTATTTATGAGTGTGTTTGTGTGTATTTGTGTGTTAGTATTTGTGAGTGTGTTTGTGCGTATTTGTGTGTTAGTATTTGTGAGTGTGTTTGTGTGTATTTGTGTGTTAGTATTTGTGAGTGTATTTGTGTGTTAGTATGTGTGTTAGTATTTGTGTGTTAGTATTTGTGAGTGTGTTTGTGTGTATTTGTGTGTTAGTATTTATGAGTGTGTTTGTGTGTATTTGTGTGTTAGTATTTATGAGTGTGTTTGTGTGTATTTGTGTGTTAGTATTTGTGTCTTAGTATTTGTGAGTGTATTTGTGTGTATTCATGAGTCTATTTGTGTTTGTGTGTATTTGTGTGCGTATTTGTGTGTTAGTAATTGTGTGTTAGTATTTGTGTGTTAGTATTTGTGAGTGTGTTTGTGTGTATTTGTGTGTTAGTATTTATGAGTGTGTTTGTGTGTATTTGTGTGTTAGTATTTGTGAGTGTGTTTGTGTGTATTTGTGTGTTAGTATTTATGAGAGTGTTTGTGTGTATTTGTGTGTTAGTATTTGTGTGTATTTATGAGTGTATTTGTGAGAGTGTATTTGTGTGCGTGATTGTGTTTATATATTTGAGTGAATGTATTTGTGTTTGTGTGTATTTATGTGTTAGTATTTGCGTGTGCTTATTTGTGTGTTAGTATTTGTGAGTGTATTTGTGAGTGTATTTATGTATATATTTTAGTGTATGTATTTGTGTTTGTGTGTTAGTATTTGTGTGTGCTTATTTGTGTGTTAGTATTTGTGTGTTACTATTTGTGAGTGTATTTGTGTGTTAGTATTTTTGAGTTAGTATTTGTGAGTGTATTTGTGTGTTAGTATTTGAGTGTATGTATTTGTGTTTGTTTGTATTTGTGTGTTAGTATTTGTGAGTGTATTTGTGTGTATTCATGAGTCTATTTGTGTTTGTGTGTATTTGTGTGATAGTATTTGTGTGTGTATTTGTGTGTTAGTATTTGTGTGTTAGTATTTGTGAGTGTGTTTGTGTGTATTTGTGTGTTAGTATTTATGAGTGTGTTTGTGTGTATTTGTGTGTTAGTATTTGTGTGTATTTATGAGTGTATTTGTGTTTGTGTGTATTTGTGTGTTAGTATTTGTGAGAGTGTATTTGTGTGCGTGATTGTGTTTATATATTTGAGTGAATGTATTTGTGTTTGTGTGTATTTATGTGTTAGTATTTGCGTGTGCTTATTTGTGTGTTAGTATTTGTGAGTGTATTTGTGAGTGTATTTGTGTGTTATTATTTGTGAGTGTATTTATGTATATATTTTAGTGTATGTATTTGTGTTTGTGTGTTAGTATTTGTGTGTGCTTATTTGTGTGTTAGTATTTGTGAGTGTATTTGTGTTTTAGTATTTGTGTGTTACTATTTGTGAGTGTATTTGTGTGTTAGTATTTGTGTGTTAGTTTTTGTGTGTTAGTATTTGAGTGTATGTATTTGTGTTTGTGTGTATTTGTGTGTTAGTATTTGTGAGTGTATTTATGTATATATTTTAGTGTATGTATTTGTGTTTGTGTGTTAGTATTTGTGTGTGCTTATTTGTATGTTAGTATTTATGAGTGTATTTGTGTGTATATATTTGAGTGTATGTATTTGTGTTTGTGTGTATTTGTGTGTTAGTATTTGTGAGTGTATTTATGTATATATTTTAGTGTATGTATTTGTGAGTGTATCTGTGTGTTAGTTTTTGTGTGTGTTAGTATTTGTGAGTGTATTTGTGAGTGTATTTGTGTGTTAGTATTTGTGAGTGTATTTATGTATATATTTTAGTGTATGTATTTGTGAGTGTATCTGTGTGTTAGTTTTTGTGTGTGTTAGTATTTGTGAGTGTATTTGTGTGTTAGTATTTGTGAGTGTATTTGTGTGTTAGTTTTTGTGTGTTAGTATTTGTGAGTGTATTTGTGAGTGTATTTGTGTGTTAGTATTTGTGAGTGTATTTGTGTGTTAGTTTTTGTGTGTTAGTATTTGTGAGTGTATTTGTGTGTTAGTTTTTGTGTGTTAGTATTTATGAGTGTATTTGTGTGAGGGGTATTTGTTAGTGTGATTGTGTGTTAGTATTTGTGTGTTAGTATTTATGAGTTTGATTGTGTGTTAGTATTTATGAGTGTGTTTGTGTGTATTTTTGTGTTAGTATTTGTGAGTGTATTTGTGTGTTAGTATTTGTTAGTGTGTTTGTGTGTATTTGTGTGTTAGTATTTGTGAGTGTATTTGTGTATATATTTGTGTGTATATATTTGAGTGTATGTATTTGTGTGTTAGTATTTGTGAGTGTATTTATGAGTGTATTTGTGTGTATATATTTGAGTGTATGTATTTGTGTGTTAGTATTTGTGTGTTAGTATTTGTTAGTGTGTTTGTGTGTATTTGTGTGTTAGTATTTGTTAGTGTGTTTGTGTGTAGTATTTGTGAGTTAGTATTTGTGTGTATATATTTGAGTGTTATGTATTTGTGTGTTTATGAGTGTATTTGTAGTGTATTTGTGTGTATATATTTGAGTGTATGTATTTGTGTTATTATTTGTGTGTTAGTATTTGTGAGTGTATTTGTGTGTATATATTTGAGTGCATGTATTTGTGTGTTAGTATTTGTGTGTATTTATGAGTGTATTTGTGTGTTAGTATTTGAGTGTATGTATTTGTGTTTGTGTGTATTTGTGTGTTAGTATTTGTGAGTGTATTTATGTATATATTTTAGTGTATGTATTTGTGTTTGTATTTGTGTGTTAGTATTTGTGA
Source organism: Xyrauchen texanus (assembly GCF_025860055.1). Taxonomy (NCBI): domain Eukaryota; kingdom Metazoa; phylum Chordata; class Actinopteri; order Cypriniformes; family Catostomidae; genus Xyrauchen; species Xyrauchen texanus. The sequence continues at coordinate 4,591,290 of NC_068306.1, read as the reverse complement.
GTGTATTTGTGTGTATATTTGTGTGTATATATTTGAGTGTATGTATTTGTGTTTATTTGTGTGTTAGTATTTGTGAGTGTATTTATGTGTGTGCTTATTTATGTGTGTATTTATGAGTGCATTTGTGTGTATATATTTAAGTGTATGTATTTGTGATTGTGTGTATTTGTATGTTTGTGTATTTATATGTATTTGTGTGTGTGTATTTGTGTGTATGGATTTGAGTGTATGTACCTGTATTTGTGATTGTGTGTATTTGTATGTTTGTGTTTTTTATATGTATTTGTGTGTATGTATTTGTATGTTTGTGTTTTTTATATGTATTTGTGTGTATGTATTTGTGAGTGTATTTATGTGTGTTTATTTGTGTTTGTGTATGTATTTGTGATTGTGTGTATTTGTTTGTGTTATTTATATGTATTTGTCTGTGTGTGTATTTTGTGAGTGCATTTATCTTTGTGTTTATTTCTGTTCTTGTGAGTGTATTTGTGTGTATGTATTTGTGAGTGTATTTATGTGTGTTTATTTGTGTTTGTGTATGTATTTGTGATTGTGTGTATTTGTTTGTGTTATTTATATGTATTTGTCTGTGTGTGTATTTGAGTGTATGTATTTGTGTGTGTATATTTGTGAGTGCATTTATCTTTGTGTTTATTTCTGTTCTTGTGAGTGTATTTGTGTGTATGTATTTGTGAGTGTATTTATGTGTGTTTATTTGTGTTTGTGTGTGTATTTGCTATCTATGTATTTGTGTGTGTGTATTTGTATGTTTGTGTGTATTTGTGTTTGTGTGTATGTTGTATTTGTGTTTGTGTGTATTTGTTTATTTGTGTGTATGTATTTGAGTGTATGTATGAGTGCATTTGTGTGTGTGTTTATTTGTGTTAGTGTTTATTTGTGTTTGTTTGTGTATTTGTGTGTTTTTATTTGTGAGTGTGTGTGTGTATTTTTGTGTCTGAATTTATGTGTGTGTATTTGTGTTTGTGTGTATTTGTGAGTTTATTTGTGTGTGTGTATTTATTTGTGTTTGTGTGTATTTGTGAGTTTATTTGTGTTTGTGTGTGTGTCTGGTGTATTTGTGAGTTTATTTGTGTGTGTGTGTGTGTGTGTGTATTTGTATGTAATTGCATGTGTGTCTGTGTGTATTTGTGAGTTTATTTGTGTTTGTGTGTATTTGTGTATGGATTTGGGTTATTTGTGTATTCGTGATTGTGTTTGTGTGTATGTATTTGTGTTTGTGTTTGTTTTTATTTAAGTTTGTATTTGTGAGTGTGTTTGTTTTATTTGTTTTTATGCGTGTGTGTATTTGTGTGTATATGTGTGTGAGAGGGAGATTGTGTATTTGTGTGTGTTACCTCTGACTTGCACCATCTTCACCACATTCCCGACATACTCATACATGAGCACCAGGTTGCATTGTGGGATATCGATGCCTTCATCAGCGACGGATGTGGCGATGAGTATCTTACTCTGATCAGAACTCTTGAACGAGTTCAGAACTCCTTTCTGACTGGTCATAGTCATTCCTGTACAACAACACAACTGCACACATCACATCTAAGAGTGGACAACACCACACAAGTCTAGGTTCTGATTAGCCTTACATAGAAACTCAGCATATGATATCTCCTCATTGCAAGTAAAGGTGTGTGTATGAAGTCTTACCCAAGTTTGATTTTCGTCCTTTTCCGATCAAAACTCCGGGTTCCAGGAACTTCAGGGAATCAATGTCTTCAATCCATTTTTTCATGGCCTTAAATGTGTGCACACATACACGTGAATGGCTTTAACACATTTACATTTGTCCATTTGACTTCAATGACTTCAGGCTACACCTTTGATGTGAGAAATGCAGACAGACAGGTTGAACTCACATCGGCGAGGGCACGTGTCCTGATGAACAGAACCGTGCGCGTCTGGTCATTGTTGTGATATTCTTCATCCAGAATTGACTTGAGCTCCATCAGTTTAGGGTTCAGCTGCCCCTCATTGACAAATAACAGCAAATGCGGCCGCTGGCCTGCAGCAGAGAAACACATTAAAACATTGAACTGAGTTAGAGTTAGATTAGAGTTAGAGTTAGAGTTAGCGTTAGACTTAGATTAGAGTAGAGTTAGAGTTAGATTAGAGTTAGAGCTAGATTAGAGTTAGATTAGAGTTAGATTAGAGTTAGAGTTAGATTAGAGTTAGAGTTAGAGTTAGATTAGAGTTAGATTAGAGTTAGAGTTAGATTAGGGTTAGAGTTAGATTAGAGTAGAGTTAGATTAGAGTTAGAGTTAGATTAGAGTTAGATTAGAGTTAGAGTTAGATTAGAGTTAGATTAGAGTTAGAGTTAGTTAGATTAGAGTTAGATTAGAGTTAGTTAGATTAGATTAGAGTTAGAGTTAGATTAGAGTTAGATTAGAGTTAGATTAGAGTAGAGTTAGAGTTAGCGTTAGACTTAGATTAGAGTAGAGTTAGATTAGAGTTAGAGTAGAGTTAGAGTTAGACTTAGATTAGAGTCAGAGTTAGATTAGAGTTAGATTAGAGTTAGAGTTAGCGTTAGACTTAGATTAGAGTAGAGTTAGAGTTAGATTAGAGTTAGAGTTAGACTTAGATTAGAGTCAGAGTTAGATTAGAGTTAGATCAGAGTTAGATTAGAGTTAGATTAGAGTTACAGTTAGAGTTAGACTTAGATTAGAGTCAGAGTTAGATCAGAGTTAGATTAGAGTTAGATTAGAGTTAGATTAGAGTTAGAGTTAGAGTTAGAGTAGAGTTAGAGTAGAGTTAGAGTTAGACTTAGATTAGAGTCAGAGTTAGATTAGAGTTAGATTAGAGTTAGAGTTAGATTAGAGTTAGATTAGAGTTATATTAGAGTTAGATCAGAGTTAGATTAGAGTTAGATTAGAGTTAGATTAGAGTTAGAGTTAGACTTAGATTAGAGTCAGAGTTAGATTAGAGTTAGATTAGAGTTAGATTAGAGTTAGAGTTAGACTTAGAGTTAGATTAGAGTTAGATTAGAGTTAGATTAGAGTACAGTTAGAGTTAGATTAGAGTTAGATTAGAGTTAGATTAGAGTTAGAGTTAGCGTTAGACTTAGATTAAAGTAGAGTTAGAGTTAGATTAGAGTCAGAGTTAGATTAGAGTTAGATTAGAGTTAGAGTTAGATTAGAGTTAGATTAGAGTTAGATTAGAGTTAGATCCGAGTTAGATTAGAGTTAGAGTTAGAGTTAGATTAGAGTTAGATTAGAGTTAGAGTTAGACTTAGATTAGAGTCAGAGTTAGATTAGAGTTAGATTAGAGTTAGAGTTAGATTAGAGTTAGACTTAGAGTTAGACTTAGAGTTAGATTAGAGTTAGATTAGAGTAGAGTTAGAGTTATATTAGAGTTAGATTAGAGTTAGAGTTAGAGTTAGATTAGAGTTAGAGTTAGAGTTAGCGTTAGACTTAGATTAAAGTAGAGTTAGAGTTAGATTAGAGTTAGAGTTAGACTTAGATTAGAATCAGAGTTAGATTAGAGTTAGATTAGAGTTAGAGTTAGATTAGAGTTAGAGTTAGACTTAGATTAGAGTCAGAGTTAGATTAGAGTTAGATTAGAGTCAGAGTTAGATTAGAGTTAGATCAGAGTTAGATTAGAGTTAGATCAGAGTTAGAGTTAGATTAGAGTTAGATTAGAGTTAGATTAGAGTTAGATTAGAGTTAGATTAGAGTAGAGTTAGAGTTAGATTAGAGTTAGAGTTAGCGTTAGACTTAGATTAAAGTAGAGTTAGAGTTAGATTAGAGTTAGAGTTAGACTTAGATTAGAGTCAGAGTTAGATTAGAGTTAGATTAGAGTTAGAGTTAGATTAGAGTTAGATTAGAGTTAGATCAGAGTTAGATCAGAGTTAGAGTTAGAGTTAGATTAGAGTTAGATTAGAGTTAGACTTAGATTAGAGTCAGAGTTAGATTAGAGTTAGATTAGAGTTAGAGTTAGATTAGAGTTAGAGTTAGATTAGAGTTAGATTAGAGTTAGATCAGAGTTAGATTAGAGTTAGATTAGAGTTAGAGTTAGATTAGAGTTAGATTAGAGTTAGAGTTAGACTTAGATTAGAGTCAGAGTTAGATTAGAGTTAGACTTAGAGTTAGATCAGAGTTAGATCAGAGTTAGATTAGAGTTAGAGTTAGATTAGAGTTAGAGTTAGATTAGAGTTAGACTTAGAGTTAGACTTAGAGTTAGATTAGAGTTAGATTAGAGTAGAGTTAGAGTTAGATTAGAGTTAGAGTTAGACTTAGATTAAAGTAGAGTTAGAGTTAGATTAGAGTTAGAGTTAGACTTAGATTAGAGTCAGAGTTAGATTAGAGTTAGATTAGAGTTAGAGTTAGAGTTAGACTAGAGTTAGAGTTAGACTTAGATTAGAGTCAGAGTTAGATTAGAGTTAGATTAGAGTTAGAGTTAGAGTTAGATTAGAGTTAGAGTTAGACTTAGATTAGAGTCAGAGTTAGATTAGAGTTAGATTAGAGTTAGAGTTAGAGTTAGATTAGAGTTAGAGTTAGATTAGAGTTAGATTAGAGTTAGATTAGAGTTAGAGTTAGATTAGAGTTAGATCAGAGTTAGATTAGAGTTAGAGTTAGATCAGAGTTAGATTAGAGTTAGATTAGAGTTAGAGTTAGATTAGAGTTAGAGTTAGATCAGAGTTAGATTAGAGTTAGATTAGAGTTAGAGTTAGAGTTAGATCAGAGTTAGATTAGAGTTAGATTAGAGTTAGAGTTAGATTAGAGTTAGAGTTAGATCAGAGTTAGATTAGAGTTAGATTAGAGTTAGAGTTAGATTAGAGTTAGAGTTAGATCAGAGTTAGATTAGAGTTAGATTAGAGTTAGAGTTAGATTAGAGTTAGATTAGAGTTAGAGTTAGATCAGAGTTAGATTAGAGTTAGATTAGAGTTAGAGTTAGATTAGAGTTAGATTAGAGTTAGATTAGAGTTAGATTAGAGTTAGAGTTAGAGTTAGAGTTAGAGTTAGAGTTAGAATTAGAGTTAACAGAGCAGTGCTGGGACACTGTGTTCAGATGTGTAATGAATCACTGTTGATTTTCACTGAGCAAACTGATCATGCAAATTATATAATCGATTATTTACTGTCAAACAAGGTGGTGAGTTTCCTCTCGATCTCATCGTAGCCGGCATTTCTGACCTGCTCAAAAAAAGCGTCCAGATAATCTAGCGCGTCTTTAGTCCGAGCGTCCTCGTTAATTATCAGAGCATCGTTATATTTCTGAGAAAGAATGAGACACAAGAAGAATCATTCAAACAATTCATTTCAGATCCTTGTTGAGGTACTATTGATTACTGAATATAGTATACAGATTTATTTACATAATGTTCATCATATTTTATAATTTTTTTTAGTCAGCAAAATATCAAAACAAAACCAAAGAAACAATTTATAATAATATGAATAATAATAAACCAAAACACCCCCAGTGTTGGGTGGAATGCATTACTAAGTAATTAAGTTACTTTTTCATAAAAAAAGTAAAGTAAGGGATTACTCTTAATGTTTCAGTAGTTTAATTACAGTTACTTCTGATGTAATTGATTAAATACTGTATAAACTCTCGAACAATTCTATATAAAACATTAGTGAAAATTAATGTCTAATGATAAAACATGTTTCTAATTTAACGCTGCCCCTTTAAATTCTTCTGTCTGACTATCTGTCTGTCTGTTTGTCTGCCTGTCTATATAGCTGTCTGTCTGTCTGTCTATCCACCTACGCCTATCTGTCTGTCTATCTATACGTTTGTCTGTCTGTCCGTCTATCTGTCTGTCTGTCTGTCTGTCTGTCTATCTGTCTGTCTGTCTGTGTGTCTATCTATCTATCTATCTGTCTGTCTATCTGTCTGTCTGTATATCTGTCTGTCTGTCTGTCTGTCTATCTATCTATCTGTCTGTCTGTCTGTCTGTCTGTCTATCTATCTGTCTGTCTGTCTGTCTGTCTGTGTGTCTATCTATCTATCTATCTGTCTGTCTGTCTGTCTGTCTGTCTGTGTGTCTATCTATCTATCTATCTATCTGTCTATCTGTCTGTCTGTCTGTCTGTCTGTCTATCTTTCTGTCTGTCTATCTTTCTGTCTGTCTGTCTATCAAATTCAAATTCAAAAATGCTTTATTGGCATGACTGTACATATTACAATATTGCCAAAGCTTGGAACACATAGAATGATTATAAAGACATCAAAATAATAAAGTATATAACTTAAAGTTAAATGTACAAATTAAATTCATTGTACAAATTAACATAGTAACAGATTACAATATCTGTGAACATTCGATACCACAGTGTTTTAACACATATATACACACACACACACACACACATACACACATTACGGAGGGTCACTGTGGTGGACAGTAGGGAAACACACTGAGGTCAGACACACACACACACACACACACACACATACACACACACATACATTACGGAGGGTCACTGTGCTGGACAGTAGGGAAACACACTGAGGTCAGACACACACACACACACACACACACACATACACACACACACACACACACACACACACACACACACACACACACACACGTATCTGGCAGCCAGTGCTGCTGTCTGTCCCTCTCCTAGTAAGGTCTTTATCTGATCTATTTCAGTCATGGCTGTAAAGTCCTGTATTAAGTCAGTGAGTTTGTTGAAGTACAGTTCTCTGACTGAGCTGTATTTGTGACAGTGAAGGAGGAAGTGTGTCTCTGTCTCGATCTCTCCTGTCCTACACTGAACACACACCCTTTGCTCTCGGGGTAACCAGCTCTTTCTGCGTCTGCCGGTCTCGATGGCGAGACTGTGTTCACTCAGCCTGTACTTGCTCAGGATCCGTCTCTGCTTTGTGTCTCTCACACTCTGGAGATATTCTGCCAATTCATAATTTGATTTCAAAGTTCGATAGAATTGTAATTTACTTTGTGTTTTAGTTTCCTGATCCCAATGTTCCAGATATGTATTTTTAGACTGTTTGATAATTTGGTTTATTCTGATGTGTGTGTGAGAAGCAGTGCTGGTCTGAGACTGGTTAGAGTTAGTCGGGTTAGTGAGTCTCAGGACCAGCTGACTGAGGAGACTCTTTTCGGGGTTCAGTTCTTGGGTTTGTAGTGCTTTAAAATATAGCGTTTCTGTGGGACTTGATTTTAGATGCATCCAGAATTTGAGGGATCTTTTTGCATATTAACAATCAATGGGAATCGGCCTAATTCTGCCCTGCATGCATTATTGGGTGTTTTCCTTTGTAGTTTTAGGATCATTTTGCAGAACTCTGTGTGTAGGGCTTCTGTTGGATGTCTGTCCCATCTAGTGTAGCTCTGATCACTGAGTGGACCCCAAACCTCACTTCCATACAGCTATGGGCTGAATTACACTATCAAAGATTTTACACCAGATTGGAATCGATAATTCAGTGTTTTGGAATTTCTTCTTAATTGCATATAGAGCTGTTCGAGCTTTATCTCTTAGAGCATTCACTGCCACACTGAAACTCCCTGATGCAGTGATGACCAGGCCGAGGTAAGTGTACTGCATCGTGTGCTCTAGGCCGGTGCTGCCTAGACTGAACTGGTGTCTGTGTTCCTGACATCTGGGCTTTTCTGAAAGACCATAATGTTGGTCTTTGTGAGGTTGACTGCCAGGGCCCAGTTCTGGCAGTAGTTCTGCAGCAGGTCCAGGTGCTGCTGTAGTCCCTGTGCAGTGGGTGACAGCAGCACCAGGTCGTCTGCGTACAGCAGGAGCTTGATGCTCCTGTCCTGTAGAGTGAGTCCAGGGGCTGTAGACTGCTCCAACTGCACCGCTAGTTCATTAATGTAGATGTTGAACAGCGTTGGACTCAGACTACAGCCCTGCCGCACTCCTCTCTTCTGGGTGAAGAGTTCTGTATGTTTGTTGCCAATTCGTATTGCACATTTGTTGTTCGAATATATTGATTTAATGATGTCATAGACTTTACCCCCTACACCACTTTGTAAAAGTTTGTAATATAATCCGTTGTGCCAAATAGAATCAAATGCTTTTTTGAAATCGACAAAGCATGCAAATATTTTCCCTTGTTTGGTCTGTTTTACGTGTTTATGGATTAGGGTGTGTAGGGTGTAAATGTGGTCAGTAGTTCTGTGATTTGGAACGAAGTCAATCTGACTCTTGCTCAGGACATTGTGTTCTTAAGGAAGTCTACAATTCTATTGTTTAAAATACTGCTAAATAACTTCCCCAGATTACTGCTCACACAAATGCCTCTGAAATTATTAGGGTCTAATTTATTTCCACTGTTATGAATTGGGGTAATCAGTCCTTGGCTCCAGACGTCAGGGAAACAGCCTGAACGAAGGACAGTGTTGAACAGTTTGAGCAGCGCCGCCTGCAGCTCCGGTGTGCTGTGTTTCAGCATCTCACTCAGAATGCTGTCACGACCACAAGATTTATTACCTTTCTGGTTTTTGAGTTTGTTTGTCAATTCTTCATGTGTGATTTGGAAGTCAAGTGGATTTTGATTATTTTTAATTGTCTCTTCATAAGTTTGTAGATTTTGTTGGATCAGATTATAATTGTCATTGAGTTGTTTTGATGGGATTTCTTTATATAAGTTTGCAAAATGATTTGTCCAGATTTCTCCATCTTGTATTGGTAGGTCTTGTGGTTTTGCTGTGCTCAGATTATTCCACATATCCCAGAACTGATTTTGATTTATTGAATGTTCTAATTCTTGTATACTTTTGGTCAGATGGTGTTGCTTCTTCACTCTAATCGTGTCTTTATATATTTTTAGTTTGGAAAAGTATTCAGTTCTTAAGTCAGTGTTGTTTGGTTCTTTATGTTTCAGATTTGATAATTTTCTAAGTTGTTTTCTTCATGTTTTGCAGTCTGAGTCAAACCATTTTTCATCTTTTGGAGTATTTTTAGTGTATTTTTTGCCTTTCTTTTTCAATTCACTTCTATGTGCTGCTTTTTTAAATATGTAATTGATTTCATTTGTGGCCGAATTAACACCATCTTTAGTTGTTTCAAATTTCAGATTTCAAAATTAGATTTTTTAGTTCTTCAGAACTGAGGGCTTGGACAAAAGTATCTGCGCTGTCCGAGCCCATCTGTATCTCTGCTGGACCTGATACATTTGGCAGGTTTCCAGTCTGTTTTGTTCTGGTGTGTCGTGTGTTTTGATATAGATGTTAGTTTGGTTATGGTCAGAAAGCGGAGTTTGCTGTTTGGCAGTGAATGCATTGAAGGAGGATGGGTCCATGTCAGTGATGGCATAGTCAACTACACTAGCTCCAAGACCTGAACAACACGTGAACCTCCCTAAAGAGTCCCCTCTGATCCTGCCGTTCAGTATGTACAGGCCTGAGGCTCGGCAGAGCTGCACCAACTCTCTACCGGTTTTATTTCCCGTCTGGTCAAGGTTGTTTCTCGGTGGAAGTTTTCTTGTGAGACTCGGGGGGTTCTGGCCAAAGACATATTCATTGCCCTTTGGATCTACATCATCAGGTTCAGATCCAGTTCTTGCATTAAAGTCTCCACACAACAGCACGTTTCCCTGGGCCT